>NW_003852498.1:2613805-2627696 GCF_000181295.1 Otolemur garnettii
GGCGTCACAGCTCACAGCAACTTCCAACTCCTGGGCTTAGGCGATTCTCTTGCCTCAGCCTCCCGAGTAGCTGGGACTACAGGTACCCGCCACAATGCCCAGCTATTTTTTGTTGCAGTTTGGCCGGGGCTGGGTTTGAACCCACCACCCTTAATATATGGGGCGGGCGCCCTACCCACTGAGCCACAGGTGCAACTAGGTAGGTAAAACTATCAATGCTTGAACACACACCCAAGACTAAAATGTTTCTGCAGCACTGAGTGAATACAAACCATTGTAGCCTTGAATGGCAGAATCAATGATTGGTGCTGCTATTTCTTCATAGACATTTTTAGTTGTTTCATTACTATGAAAGACACGATCTATAAAAACAACAACACAGAAGTTAAACCAAGCTTTCATTCTGAATTAGTCCAAAGAAATAAGATTGTCAATCTAGGATGATAAAATATTTAAGAGAATATTAATTTTTTTTGTCCTTTGGAAAAAGCCCCTCACTGAGGCAAAATGTGTTGGTCCTTATGGACACAAAATACATTACAAGTCAATGATCCTATGTGATTTTATGAGGCATAGTGCTTGGACATGCGGGTCTGGAATCTGTCTGGATACAAATTATATAACTGTGATAATAACTGTTTTAAATATCAATTTATTATCTTACTTGTACATAATGAATAAACAACTTTTTGTTTCCACTGAAGCTGATTACAGAAGGCTTAGTTTGATGCTCAGTAACAAATCTAGTATTAGTAGTAAGCTTTTGGTCCTCTTAATAGTAAAAGGATAACAAGCTAATTTTTGATGCTATTGTATGCTTACCAAAATTGAAGGATTTACTTCCATCAACTTGATAAATGGCATTATTGTCAGTTTTCCAAAAAACTTGTGCAGTTTCTCCAAGTGCTTCTTCTCTAAAAGAATAATACTGCATTTTAGCATAATTGGTCATAAACATTATGTTATAGGAAGGATAATTTTAAGATTTCACCTCCTGAAAAATATCTTATTTTATTTTGAGACAGGGTATTGTTCTGTTGCTGGGGCTAGAGTGCAGCAGTACAGTCACAGCTCACTGTAACCACCAACTCCTGGGCTAAAGGATTCTCTTGGTGCAGCCTTCCAAGTAGATATGACTACAGGCCCATGCCACCATGCCTAGCTAGTTTTGTTATTTATTGTAAGAAGGAGGGGTGTAGGGATACATTGCCCATGCTAGTCTCTAACTCTTGGCCTCAAGGGATCCTTCCACCTCATTCTCCCAAAGTGCTAGGATTACAGGTGTCAGCCACCAGGCCTGGCTGAAGAATATTTTATAAGATAGTAGTAACATGTCACATTTAAGAGAAAGATGAAAAATCTAGTTTTGAGAATTCAACTCTCTTAAATGGGATTTTAGTCACCTTCTGCCCTTTGTTTTCCTTGTGAAATCCTTCATTCACTCCTTGACCCAACACTGGCAGCTGAGGGGACAGATTTATAATGCAACGGATTATGCCCCTCATGTTTGAAACCCTTGAAAACCTTTTGGAAACTTATGAAATTCTTAACATAGCACATGAGACCGGGACCATGTCATTTCTCTCTCCAATCTCCTTGTCCTCTAAATTTCTATATGAACCCTAACCTCCACTTGAAGTTGTGAAAAGACAGATTTACCCTCTCTGTGCCTGGAATATCCTGGCCCTCCTTTCCATAAAGTAACTTACCTCTTCTTTCACTCATGAAAATTGTCAAGACTTCCTGACAGCAGCTTACCCCACCCAAAGTATCCTCTTTCTTATAAGCTATAACTTTAGCCAACATTCTCCACCTGCCCATCATAACACTTGTCACAGCCTATCTTATAATAGGCTATCTTTATGTACATGTAAATGTACATAATCTTATAATAGGCCTATCTTTATGTACATGTAAATGTCTTCTTATGCACTAGCTAATTAAAAACAGGAAATCCCAGATCTTGATGTCCTCTTTTCTTAAACGCTGTGTTCAATAAAATTTTCTCAAACACAGAAAACGTTCACATTTTAGGGTCGAGGGCCAGGTTAGTGAAACAAAATGACTTCATTTATTACCCTTCTTGTTTTTCCCTATAGCATTTATTACATACATATCACTGCTTAACATTCTATATTTTTAACTTTATTTTCTGTCTCTCTCCACTAAAGAGGAAGATCCATAGGGCAACGATAGTAGGTTCTGTTTAGTGCACTAATTCTGTGCTAAAATCTATCTATTTTTCTTAGACAGATAAAAACTTGCAGAACAAATGAATGGATGAAGTCTTGAGTGCCCATTACATACCACGCGACAAGATAGACTAATCCTTGCCCTCAGGGAGTTGAGAGACAGCTGGGAAGACACTCTCCGATATGACATCTTCAAGGCTTAGAATGGGGTAGGGAGGCACAGATGCCGGAAAGGCACTGCCTCGCAGAGGGGAAAGTCTTTAACGTCAGCAAGCCCGTATTAGCAGATTTAAGTGAACCTCGCTGCTGGAAAGTACCTTTGGATTTCGGATCCTTCCCTGTCACTGTACAGTCAAGGAAAGTGACCCAAAGCTGGTAAGCCCCGAGTTACTAGGCAGCGCAGCCAGGAAGCAGCAACTGGGAAAGGCCAGAGGACTCACCCCTCTGGCTCGGGCCCGCGCCGCCGGCTGCCGTGGGCACCTGGCTGTGGTCTAGTCCACTTACCTGCTGTTGAGCGGGCGGACTCGCACGCAGACCGCCACCGCCCCCTCCTCTGCCATCCTTTCAGTGTGAGTCCCAGAAAAATGCCCCAGAACCTCCGCCACCAGCGCTCCAGACTCAAGGGCCGCCCCCGCCTTCAAGTTTAAAATTTCCCAAACGCCGCGTATGATTGGGCCAAGGTCTCGTGACGTCACGGGACATTCCATTATGGCGCTGTGAGACGGGGGGGGCCATGGCGCGTCCATCAGGAGGGGGATTGAATGTCTGTTGGAGAGAAGGAGGAGGGCGCTGCGGGAACGGACGAAGAGCTGACATTCAGCAGTTGTCTTGGTGATAGGGTATTGCTACTTGCTAAAAGCCACCGAACCCTGTCATCCATCCCACCCTTAAAGATTTTGTAGTCTGTAGATTTGCAATCTGTAGAAGAAACAAGGCAGGGATACATAATTTTTTACTAAGCACAATTCGATTTTTAAAAAACAACACTAATGAAGAAAGACAAACCTGTCAAATGATGAAAAGTGAAACTCATTGGCCAGTCTAGAAACGTTAAGAAGCTCCTTGCGATCCTTAGAAACTGTTGCGTTTAGATCCTTCCTTCCTTTTCTTTTCTTTTTTTACTTTCATTTCTCCTCTCCTTTGAAGAATAATTTTGCCAGATATAAAATTCTGGGTTCGTGGGGTTTTTTTTTCTTTCAATACTTTAAATATTTCAGTCCACTCATTTTTGCTTGCATGGTTTCTAACAAGTAGTTATCTGGAAATCTTTCCTTCTTTTTTAGAATTTTTTTTTTTTTTTTTTTTTTTTTTAAATAGAGATGGGGGTCGCTATGGTGCCCAGGTTGGTCTCAAACTCCTGGTCTCCAGTATCTTCCCACCTTGGCCTTCCAAAGTGCTGGGATTACAGGCACCTGCCTGGCCTGGAAATTTCTTGAATGCTGTACAGGCTTCCTCTTAAGGCAGGTGTGTCCAACCTTTTGGATTCTCTGGGCCATGTTATCAGAAGAGTTGTCTTGGGCCATACACTAACAAATGCACAGACACTAACAGAAGACCAAAAGGTGATAAACAAGAATAAAGTCCATACATAATTTTTATACCACTGCAGATAGGTAAAAAGCTCATGTAATAAATCTAACAAGCAGCACTTATTCAGAAAGTCTTTTAAAATTGAAGAGCAAGCCCCAGTTTGTGCTCACTCATATAGAAAATGTACATATCTAAGTAATAAAAAGTCTTTTTTTTATTATAAAAGTAAAAGTGGGCAACATAAAAGTCTTGGGATAGTTGACGCCGTATTTGAGAAAATAATGCATCAATAGCTGGTTTGATGAAAGTAGTTGCAATTCTCAGTGAGTTCTCAAGATGTTTATAAAGTATTTTGGTTCTAATTTTACTCTTAATATGCTTCATTCTTGAAAATAGTTGCTCACAAATGTAGGGGCTGCCAAAAAGGTGTGATTGTGAAGCAAGGGATATTTGCCTGTGGGAAGATGGGACCTATAAATGTCCAGTAAAGAGATGTCATCAATTTTTTCTTTAAGTTAAATATCGATTGACAGCTCTATACATTCCATTTGAAAATCATCTGGTAAATATTTATGTCAACTAAAAATAGAGTTGCAAATGCACCAAAATATTAAGTGTATTCCCAGAAACCTTAAAATCTGTTTTCAAATTGTATCAGATCAAAAAGCAAGGCTGCGTATTTTTCGGTATTCACAGGACTATGTTTAGCCAATGCGTCAAAATACGTAAAATTGTATGCCTTAATTTGAAATTGCCATAATTTCATTTGGAATGCTGTAAGGGTTTGAAATATTGTATTGATAAGTTGGTTTTCACCTTGAAGACACATGTTGCACTAATTTAAATGAGTGATTAAGTCCATTAAAAATGCTAAACCTATAAGCCTGTTTTCATTATATAATTCTGGCACAAATTTGGTTTTTGATACCATATTTCGGTCTTGATGACATGTTGCAAATCCTAAATTTTTTTCAGCATTTGGCCTTGACTTAGCTAACTTACTTCCAAAAAGTAAATGATGTCATCATCACTATCAATACTTTCAAGGAATCCCTGGAATTCACAATGATTCAATCCCTTGGTCCTTATGAAATTCACTGTTTTGATGACTACTGGTATGATGTTACCCAGTTTTAAAGCTTTCATGCATTAATTTTGTTGATTTACTATACAATTCTACTTCCTCAAATGTGAGTTTGGGGTGGCAATTGTAACATCTTCTATTAATTTTACAAGTACCTCTCTTCTCCCTGTCATCACTGGGGCACCATCAGTAGCAATTCCAGGATTTTGACAATGAATAAAGAAAGTCACTTGGACATGTTTTTTTTTTTTTTTTTATTTTGAAAACCTCTTTATTTTCATCCATGTTCTTAAATATGAACATGGGATAAAATGAACATTGAATTCCAAGGGCAAAATTTTTCTTCTTAGGACACAAAGCCTTTTTTTTTTTTTTTTCCTGGCCATTGGCTTGTTTTTTTTTTTTTTTGTTTTTTATTGAATGGTAACTATGTACATTAATGCACTTCTGGGGTACAGTGTGAGGTTTTCACATGCAATCTGAACTACTTCCATCAAACTGGTCAACACAGCCTTCATGTCATTTTCTCAGTTATTGTTTTAAAACGTTCACATTCTACTCTTAGAAAGATTCACTTGTACCCCTATAAGATAAACCTCAGAAGTGATCCCTCCAAACCCCCTCCCTCCACCCATTCCCCCTCCCTTTGGACATATTTTTTATAGCTTCATATAAATCTTTTGATTTAGTTGTGTCTTTTAATGGCACTGAAGATAACAATTTCTTCAGTGACATATTAACAAACCTCTAATAAAAATGACAAGTTGAGCCCTATTTGTAATATTGGTACTATCATCTGTAACCAAAGCATAAAATTTAAAATTAACAGCTTTACTCTCCAAACTTCCTTTGATAGATTTTCTAATTTCTTCAGTTCACCTGGCTACAGTCTGGTGAGATGAACTGATTATAGAACTACCTCCCTTTACTTCAGGACAAATTGTGTCTATCATGTTTTCCATACAATGCTTAATAAACTCATTGTCAGTAAATATGTTTTTGCTATTAAATATATTACCAAGTGACTACATTTAACAATGGAGTCTAAAAGAGGAGATTTTTGTTGAGAAGACAGACTTTTTTCAATTCTACTATTTTGTCCTTATGACACGATCTTTTATATGCATCGAATCTGGCAGCATGTTTTTTGCATATAATGCCTCTTCAAGTTATAGTCTTTGAAAACTTGCACAAATTGCCTATAAATTAAGCAGAGTCTCTTACTATTTGCCTTGATAAAAGAGTAGTCATCTGTCTACTTTTTATTAAACAGTCTTCCTTCATCTGTAATTTCCCTTTTGGGGGGGTTTGTGTTTTTTTGAGAATCCATGCTGTGATTTAAAAAATAATAGAGAAAGGACTATATTTACTTTTATTATAAAAGTTAATTAAGAGGAAAATCAAAAGCAAGGTTTGGGCCTTTCCACATCTTTGCTGCTGATATAGGTCAAGGTGAAGGGACAATTGTAAATCAGGGCAGGGGATGTGTGACGTACTGCTGAGATGTGGGAGTACCTTAATTATCAAATACAAATGCTTACTTGACTTCTAAATAACATTAAATATCTAATGCTGCAATAGTAGGTTGAACTATTATTGATAATCACTGCCTCGCCAAGTCACCACTAACACGTGTAATGTGTGATGGAGTCAATTCAACAGTCTGCCTTAGAAGCCTTACACTGGAAGTCTTACACTGCCTTATAACTGAAGCTACCCATGTGTACAAATAGTGAAAGCATAGGTAGGTTTATTTTATGTGACGCTGTGACACAACATTGTCATCTACAATGTACATGCTTGAGTACCATGCAATCGAAGTCCACCAAAAATTCACAGAAAATAGCATAATGTTTTAAGTAAGTTTCTAATTTTGTGTTAGGCCATATTTATAACCATCCTGGGCTACATGAGACCCATGGCCATGGGTTGGCCTCCTGTCTTAAGGCCCTTGTGGGGGCCGGTCTTTCCGGCTGGCAGGTAATTACCCTAGATATCCATGTTGGCCTCCTTCCCTTTGATTCCTGTATCTGCTCAAATGTTATTTTCCCAGAGCTTTTTCTGTCTAACATAGCAATTCCCTTGTCTGTTACTTCTATTCCTTTGATCTTCATCTTTTAAAATATCCTTTATTACTTTTAGACATCATACGTATGTATTAATTTATGTATATATTATCCACCTCCTCCCACCAAAGTGTTGACTCTATGAGGTTAGCGACATAGCTTTTGTTTACTCCTTATCCACTGCACCTGAATGATACTTGACACAGAGTAAACATACAATTAAAAAATTGCTTATTCAATCACTCGGTAAATACTTATTGGCATAATTTCTAGAGAGATACATAGAATACATCTAGCTTTCTTTGGAGAAGTAGGACTGAGTTGGAAAATAGATTTACTTCTTATTGTATACTATTTCATAATTTTCAATATTTTAACCATGTGAAAGTTAGTTTCTCTCTGGGTGGCACCTATAGCTCAGTGGGTAGTGTGCAGGCCACATACACTGAGGCTGGTGGGATCGAACCCGGCCTGGGCCAGCTAAACTGACGACAACTGCAACAACAACAAAAATAACTGGGCGTTGTGGTGGGCGCCTGTAGTCCCAACTACTTGGGAGGCTGAGGCAAGAGAATTGCTTAAGACCAAGAGTTTGAAGTTGCTGTGAGCTATGATGTCACAAGTACTCTATGGAGGGTGACATACAGAGATTCTGTCTCAAAAAAAAAAAAAGTACATAAAATAGAGTCTACATCGTCAAGATTTGATTTCTTATCCAGTTGTGCTAGTAGAGACTACCTTTTTTTTGTGGCTAAATTGTGAAGATGCTGGGCTATATCTAATAAGATAATCTAGAGTTAAGGAAGGTATGTTTTAATTTAAATAGAGTGGTCAGAGGAGGCACAAAGATTACGTAACTTATCTATCTGAATTCCAGGAACTTCTAGAAGGAGAGGCTTAAAATTTGGATGCAAATTTAATAGGTAATTCAAATTTTTATTGATTGACTTTGTTCTTACCTGAAAGATTAATAAATACTTTTGATGAAAAAGCTCAAATATTACCATAGGATTCACAGTGAAAATAAATCTTCTCACATGTAACCCCAAAGGCCACTTAGTCTGTAGGAAATTGTGCCATATCCTAAGGGTTCTTCTCAAAATAATCTATCAATGTGCACCTATATGCATCTTTTTCTATATTTCACATATTTTTATATAAATAGTCACCTGTATACATAAACAGGTACCTGTATACATACACACTGTAGAGCACTTTGCTTAAAAATGTGATCTTTATGCAAGTATATGTATTTTTTCAGTTCAAACTCATTTCTCTCTCTCCCTCTTTTTTTTTTTTCTTGAGACAGAATCTCAAGCTGTCACCCTGGGTGGTGTCAAAGCTCACAGCAACCTCAAACCTCTTGGGCTTAAGCCATTCTCTTGCCTCAGCCTCCCAAGTAGCTGGGACTATAGGCGCCCGCCACAACACTCGGCTATTTTGGTTGTTGTTGTTGCAGTTGTTATTGTTGTTTGGCAGGCCTGGGCTGGATTTGAACTTGCCAGCTGCTGTGTATGGGCCCATCACCCTACCCACTGAGCTATGGGCGTTGCCCTCATTTCTTTTAGTAAAGCCCAAGTTACTATTATGGTTTGGTACTCAATTAAAAAAAAAAAAAACTTGTTCAAATAAAATAATATGTTATCATCAGTATTTCCAGGTGACAAATAGTAATATCAATAAAGCCTTAGGAAGCCCATCCATGGAGTTTACACTTTGGCAAGGCCCACTTCCTCTGGAGTGGAGGAGGTTCCCAATGTATTTAAAGTTGGTTAAGTTCCTGAATGACGTAGGCTTAGATTTCCTTATGAGGTCTACTTTGTCCTCAACAACTTTGGGGATGTGAACTGAACCAGCAAAGTCAATCATCTGCGTGCTGGCCAAACAGCATCAGTGATTTTGGATTCTGGAACCAGATCATAGCAGATAAGTGTGTTGGTCCCTCCACGCAATTCCCAGGCATCTGTATCTGGCTTGTCGAGCTGTGTCACCTAGCGAGCGTCAGACTCTTGTCTGTCTCATGTGACCCATGGGAATAGCAGCCTCTTGACCGGATCGCTGCCGCACAGCTGGGCCAGGGGTGGGATGCGCAAAGCTTCCAGGCCTGGTCTGGGCGGCTGCGCTCAGGCGCAGCGGTGGAGAGCGGTGCCCAGACTGACCGCGACAGTATCGAGCAGGACAAAGCTAGAGAGAAGCAGGCTATATGCAAATATTTTCTCCGTTCAAGAAGGAAAAGTGATTTCTGAGGCATGTTAATTGCACACACTTCCCTGTTGATGGTTGAATTTCTGTTTTTTCCCCCCCCCGAACTGTATTATTTATGCTGAAGCTGCAGAGGGCACTGTAGTCCTCCCCAAATCATGGAAGAACTTTGGATTTTTTGAAGATCTTGAATGTGATGTGAATTTAAAAAAAAGAAAAAAGTCAGTTCAATTACTCACCTGTGCTCCTTTATGCATTTCATATACAATTAATTGCAATATATTTATATCGTGCCATCTCCTTCAACAGGAGTAATTTTTGTTTAATAAATTCACTGCTTATTTCAAAGGTCCGTTTTAGCTTCAATAAGTTTATGGTGTCTTCATTAAAAATGAAACAGAGCAAAACTTGAATTGCTTAAGTGAGTAGATTTTAAGTGTTATTACCACAAAACAGTATGTGAGGTAATACAAATGTTAATTAGCTTGAGGTAATACATGTTAAAATGGTATATGAGGTAATATGTATGTTAACTAGCTTGATTTAGCCATTCTACAATATATACATATTGCAAAGCATTGAGTCATACACTACAAATGTGTGCAACTTTTGTCAACTGAATAAATAAATAATACAAATTTTAAAAAGCCACTTGCTCACATTGAGTGTGGATGAGTGTAAGATTGACTGTGGATGTGTGAGGGGGTGGGAAAAATGATCTATGTTACAGGCCCAAACCTAAGGTAGTCACATTGCGACAGGGAAGGACGGCAGTCCACCCAGTCCATTCTTCTCTTTCTAGCAAGAAAGCAAGACTACACTGTGGCCCTGTCTCACAGTTAGGGGTCACTACTAAGGGGTCACTACTAGCCTAGGGAAGAGCAACTTGACAGGTGCATTTTTCTCCAGGGTCTTTGGTGAGCATCTTTTCCTCTTTTCCTCAATGACTGTTCCAAACCTTAACCACTCTCCTCAAGCTCGGGTTTGAGTCTCATTTTTATTGGGAAACTAGGGCTGTTAGGTGAGATGTCTCTGCTCCCGGCTCTCCCACCCTGTCTCCTGCTCCTCTGCTGTTCTATAGTCCCACCAGTTCTTTCCTCTTTTCATGCAGTCCCAGAAAGTGAAACGGTCATAGTGTTTGAAGTGTGTCCTGCACCTCTACCCTTGGTTCCTTCTCTCCAGTCTCCCCCAGAACCTTGCTCCAACAATTATTTGATCTCCATTTCAGAAAAATGTTAGAAAACAACAAAAGGAAAAATCATTTGTAATTCCACTATTCTAAAACAGTTATCTAAAGTTGCTGAGTGAACATTCTTTTCTATCACCTTTCATCTTCCCCAAAGTGACCTATGGTAAGTTTCTTTCTCGCCTTTTCTTGAGTGTATGTAAGAAACCTATATGTATAAAAAGCCACACACTTTCATAGTTCCAAGAATAGAGTCGTTATGTGCTTACTGAATTAAAATTTGCATTTTACACTAATGAATCGATATGTAGATTTGTCTTTTATGTTGGTTGTGTAATATTCAATTTTATGGTGGCATCCTAGGTTATTCATGCATTCCTTTATTTATATTTAGATTGTTTCTAATTTTTCTCTATTGCTTATAGTACAAAAATCCAACTACAGATATCTTATAGGTATACCCGTACACAAAATGTGTAAAAGCTTAAAAAGCTTTTATTTTCATAAACCAGATTGCTGTTAGTTGAAATGCTGATTCAAATGATATGCTTGTTTTGAATTATAATGAGTACTACCAAATTTCTTCTCAAATAATTTGTACCAATTATACCATAACCAAGAATAGGTAATGTCCACTTCCCCATATCTTTATCACCACTGGATGTTATCATTTTGGTTTTTTTTTTTTATGACAGTCTTACTCTGTATCACCCTGGGTAGAGTGCCATGGCATCATAGCTCACAGCAATCTCAAACTTCTGGGCTCAACAGATCTTGCCTCCTGAGTAGCTAGGACTATAGGCATCTGCCATGTCATCTAGCTATTTTTTTCTATTTTTAGTAGAGAAGGGATCTTGCTCTTGCTCAGGCTGGTCTTGAACTCCTGAGCTCAAGCAATCTACCTGCCTCAGCCTCCCAGAGTGCTAGGATTATAGACATGAGTCACCACACCTGGTTTATTATCAATAGTTTTAGTTTTTATTAGTTTTAGTGGGGAAAATATATTTATTATTAACTTAATTTGTACTATCCTGACTACTAATAGGATTAAGCATCTTTTTATTGCTTATTAGTAATATCTACATCTTTTTTTTTGAATTATCTATTTGTATCAAAGAGTTCTTTGCTCCTTTTGTTCATGTGAATTGTTTATCATATGTCACTGGTACTTTTAGTATTATAAATTAGTCCTGTAGCATGTATTTCCATCTGGTCAACCATTGGTCTTTTAAGTCATCTTCGTGTGGTTACTTTTTGGCTTTCTTACTTTTGTCCATTTAAGAAGTCCTTCCCATTTTGAGGTTTTAAAAATACTACGTTACATTCTTTTTACTTTTGTAATTTTATTTTTTATATTTACAAATTTAATAATTCCTGATAGTTTTTGTTTTTTAATTCTCTTTAATGATTCTACCCCCTCAACTTATTTCAATTCTTTTTCCATAATTTGAAAACCTTTCCTGTGTTACCCTCCATCTGTCTGGAACCCTCTCTCATTTCTTTCTTTATCATCTAAGTAATCTACATTCACTTCCTTGTTTTCTAATCAATCTTCATAGATTTATAATTTGACCTTGAGTCCTGCTATCATATTAATAAAATTTCTCTTGTAGGGGGGTCACTGTGAGCAAAACTCTGGATAAAATAGACATCTTTCAGTGCTTTGGGACATTTTCTACTCTATTTCTTCTTTGGGTGTTAGCTGGTCCTCAATGGTGGTGCCTTGATTTCCTTTCCTCCCTGTTGTGCATTTGTGATTCTATCTACCCTCCCCTTCAGTCTTCTTTCCTGATGGTGTAGTATTCTCAGGATAGTCAGACTTCTTACATGATGGCTGGCTTCCCAGATTAAGATGGAAGCAGCCAGCCCTCTTAAAGTTTATGCCCAGAATGTGCACAGTGTCCCACTAAATTCTATTGGGCTAAAGTCACAAGCCCAAGCTAGCCACAGGGAGAGACCACGCAGAGAATCACCAGCATTCCTGACACATAGGTGAAGGCTCTTGGACTTTCCAATCTGCCAGTTGCCAATGAGTGCAGCCTTGTGAGTTGCCCCGGCTCTGCTACATGGAGCCAAAGAACCACCCAACTAAGTCCAGTTGACCCCTAGATTGTCAGAAATAATATAATTTAGTCTTTTTGGTATATGTTCAAATGAGATTTGACAAACACATAAAATTGTGCAACTATCACCAGAAGCAAGATACAGAGCAGTTTCATCATCCTCCAATTTTCCCTTGTGCTGCCACTTTGTAGTCAACCCTCCTCCATATCTAAGATTTGGAAATCACCGATTTGCCTTTTTCAGAATGACATAAGTGGAATTACACAGTAGGTTTTTGAGCCTTATTTCTTTTACTTACAATAAAGAATTTGAGATTCATTTGCTGAGTAAGATTCTGGTTTTCGGATGTATCATAATTTGTTTATTCATTCGCCAGTTGAACAACATTTGGAATGTTTGTTTTCAGCATGTAGCCATTTTTAATAAAGCTGCTACGGACATTTGTATAGAAGATTTTGTGTAAACATCACTTCTTGGGGGATTAAATACATAAAATTTAGTTATATAAAAAGTTGCAAAATTGTTTTCCAAAGTGGTTGTCCCTTACATTCTTAACAGTGATAAATGAGAGTTCCAATTGCTTTATGTTTTCAAATTTAATTTGGTGTTGTCAGTTTTTAGAAAAACAATTAGCTACTCAAATAGGAGTATGGTGGCATCTTAGTGGTTTAAATTTGTGTTTTCTTGATGATTAGCGAAGTTGAGAATATTGTCATGTGCTTTCTTGCCACTTATATATCATCTTGGTGAAGAGCACGCAGTCCCAAGCTTTATACCACACATGTTTATTTATACACAGAGAAGAATTCCCAAATTATTAATATGATAATTTAATTATAAATTATTTTCCTGGGGAGCCTTAGGAGCCCATTTGTAAGTACAGAATGCCTTAAGTCAGGTCATTTGTAACCCAGGGACTGTTTATACTTAACCCCCACTTACACTTTCCATGAGACTCTAAGTTCCTCCAGGGTCAGCCTCTGCAGCCAATGCCTGCTTCAGCCACTGATCTGTGTTTCACTTTCTCCCGAGGACTCTTCACTTCAGGAGGGTCTTTTGGGGGAAATCCCTTCTCAAGGAATGCCAATGCAACTTTCCTTTGATGGGTCTACATCTACCCTATAAAGAATAATGGAAAAACTAATGCCTAGCCTGGGATTAATTATTTCTCTATATGTCTTATTTTTCTGAGATAAATTTTATTTTTATTGGAACTTTACATGCACACAAATTAAAAGTAAGGTAGCTGTGCCCCAGCTTCTTCCCATGGGTTCTCCAGTAGGTTCTGGAACTCTTCCTTCAGTATTCCACTTAGACCATGATTATTCATCTGTAACTTTGGCTCTTTTCTCTGTGGAGAACTGGTAACTGATGTCTCTAATTAGCTATTTGAAAAAAATACCACACTATTTGATTATTAGTGGACTGAAGTGATCCTAAAGGGAAATAGGGGAAAAAATAACAACAATTTTAGACAATCTGATTCTGGGAGAGATGAGAAAAATGCTGTCTAAGTCATGGCTGTGAAAAAGCTGATATGATCCGAATAGAGCCACTTGCTAACAGG
>NW_003852498.1:2628567-2635625 GCF_000181295.1 Otolemur garnettii
TTATTTTTATTGGAACTCTACATGCACACAAATTAAAAGTAAGGTAGAGTTAAAATGCTCTAAACAAAAACAGCAGCACTGTCCTTCATAGCCCCTGCTCCTTATCCATTACCCACTCCCACTCCTCAGAGGCAGCGCTTTCAAATCTCTTATCTCCATATTGTAGGCATGTAACTCTATGTTTCCAAATAATAGACTCATAAGTGCCTATGGAATTGAGTTATCATTGTTTTGTTTTCTTTCTTTTTGTATGAAGCAGCAACGGTTGGTGGTAGGATAAAGGGATGAGTTATTTTTTAGGAATTCCTTAGAATCTGCTTTCACTTTCAGTTAATGCTCCAATAGTTTCTCATAAAATGGCAGGTTATTTCAGAAATAGAGAAATCAAATTACAAACCTGTTTAGAAGAATCTGAAAAATAAATGACTCCAGCAAAGGGCTCAGTGTTTTCCTGTAATGAGCTCCACTATCAGATTCTCAGATAAATCCATCACATTATTATTCTGTGCACCAAGACAATTCACACTGTTCTTGAACATGCATTTGCTAAAATATTCGGAAAATAAATTTCAAAAACTAAGCCAGCTTAAGTTAAGCTTAAAATACTTAGAGAAACATAATTAACCATGAAGTTAAACTAGAATGTTTTGCTGGTGAGCAGATCTTATACTTCACCAAATTTAATAAATATTTTATCATGAAAATTCAATGTATCTTCTTGTAGTAGGATGTATATATTAAAGGCTATAAAAGTCAAAGGAGCAAAACTCCAAATACATGAGCATAGCAATCAAAATAATCATTCTTACCTACCATAGAAAGTGCAAAGTATGTGCCCTGCTTGTCAATTTGTTGTGCTAATTGTATTAATGTATGCAATGCCCTTCATGGATCCTGGAATAAAACTATGTGGTTCTCAATACTACTGGCATACACTCATTCAGACGCTTCATATTACCGACAGCTATAGGCCTTTTAAGAATTATATATTATGTCTCCTTCTAGTTGTGGTGTGACAATTACTATTTTCAGGAAGGCATTTACTCCCTGGGTATTTTCAGATATTTATTAAGTGCAAAAATAAATTCTCTGGGGGATCATTCATGAAGAAAAATAGGGCAATTTTTTAAAAGTACTCCAATGTTCCCATTTCTTATGATATCGTCAAGATATTGAGGGTGCCATAGCCATCATCAACTGATGCTTCAAAAGGATAGACATTAAATATTTCAATAATTTAAAAAAGGAGAGCTCTACTTTCAAAGAGCTCACTGCTTAAAAAAGGAAATCCTGTAATGCGCAAAGTCTTAAGTACTACATATGGTATTGAAGAAACTCTGGATAAAGTACTAGAAGCTTCTTAGAAAATGATGTTTGAACTGACTCTGGAAAAAAATTGGAGTTAGTCACAGAAGGAAGGGAGGCTGAAATACATCAGAGGTATTATGATGTTGCTTACCATGTACAGTGTTAGTGGCATTACTATACCTTCTTGGGCATTACTACTTCATTGTGCATCACTGATATTCAAGAAGGCAAGTGTCCAAAAAGTATTTGGGAGAAGAGATCTGAATAGAAACTTCTCCATGGATGACAGACAAATGGCCAACAAACACACGAAAAAATGCTCATCATCTTTAATCATCAGAGAAATGCAAATCAAAACCACTCTAAGCTCTCTACCACCCTAACCCCAGAACGATTAGCCCACATCACAAAATCCCAAAACACCAGATGCTGGTATGGATGTAGAGACAAGGGAACACTTCTACTGCTGGTGGGATTGCAAATTAATACAGCTTTTTTGGAGAGAAGTATGGATAATCCTCAAAGATCTAGACGTAGACCTTCCATTTGACCCTGTAATCCCATTACTAGGTATTTACCTAGAAGAACAAGAATGATTTTACCACAAAGACATTTGCACTAGAATGTTTACTGTGGCTCGATTCATAATAGCCAAGTTATGGCTAAATGCCCATCAGCCCATGAATGGATCAACAAACTGTGGTATATGTACACCACAGAATATTATTCAGCCATTAAAAAAGATGGAGACTTTACATCTTTTACATTTACCTGGATGGAGTTGAAATTCATTCTTCTTAGTAAAGTATCACAAGAATGGAAAAACAACCAGTGTACTCCATACTAATATGAAATCAATATATAAACAATTACATGTTCATAAGAACAATAAAATACTATTATAGTTCAGCTTGGGGGTAAAGTGAAGTGGGAGGGGGAGGGAGGGAGACGTACAGCAGAAGGAGGGAGGACATGAGGCGGGATCTCACCTAATGTGCACATTGTGAGGGTGTATAACACAGGTACCCCCTGGGTGAGGGGCTCTTCTATAAATGGAACTTTACCCTGGAAGTGAGAACAATATAACCTACAAATTGTACCCTCATATTAATTTGAATAAAGTTTTTTTTTTTTTAAAGCTATTTGGGAGAAAAAGGCCCACAGGACTTGTTGATTGGTTGATTACAGGCTCTGAGCAAGAGCAACAGTTAAAAATTATCTCTATTTTTTCTTAGGTAACCAGGTTATTGAAACAACTATAAATTACAACAAAGAAGACAGAGCTGATTTAACAAAAAATAGGAGGCCAGCTTCAGAAACTTTGAGATGCATGTGAGATAATCACGTAATATTCCTTGAAGAATTAGACACAATTGCCTCTGGAGGCATTGAGCTCTCTGGATTCTCATCACTGAGATTTATCTGCTTTTCCAGACAACCCAGAGGAAGTTTCCATATAGACTCTAGGGAAAGGGAAAAGAGAACTTTGGTGGGCTCTCCTGGATTGTGTACACAGGAATCTGTTGAGACAGAGGCAACCCATGGAGCCGAAGACCACCTGCTGGAGCAGGTGGCTCTCGACAGATCATGCCAGCTTTTATAGATGACAATTTCCCATTTCTCCCAGAATCATATTGTTCAAAACTGTTATTCCCCCCCCCCATTTCCCTTCAAAAGCACATTAGTCCATAAATAATCAAACAATGAGGGATTTTTTTTCAAATAGCTAATTAGAGTCATCAGCCACCAGTTCTCCACAGAGAAAAGAACCAAAGTTACAGATGAATAATCATGGTTAACTCTTCCCTGGAATACTGAGGGAAGAGTTCCAGAACCTACTGGGGAACCCGTGGGAAGAAGCTGGGGCACAGAAAAAAAAAAGTAGAAAGAGTTTGATAGAGACCGACCCCGGAGGAATTCGGAGTCTCATGGAGAGTGTAAGTGAGTTTTTGTTTTGTTTTGTTTTGTTTTTTGCTTCCCTCATTTCCGGCTGGCTTTTGGCTTTCTAACTGTGGGCGAGCCCCTCTGCCTTACAAGCCCATCACTGAGGCAGACAGTGGTTTAGGAACTTCCTGAGTGCAGAGCACTGTGCTCCAGACCACACAGGGTCCCCTGCCCTGCCCGCAGACCCGAGCTGGGGCAGTGGCCACCACCCGCGTTGAGCACGTATTGTGGGCTTCTGTCCCACTGAAGAACTGCCCTCTGTCTTCACACTGCTGGCGCCTTTGCAGTTCCCCAGGATCACTTGGGCTTTGCCTACAGCAAAAGGCTGTCAGAACCCGGCGAAGCGGAGGGAATTCCCTGAGTTCTAACCGTCAGGGCAGGAGGCCCCTGGGGAGAAAGAGTGACCCTCAGCAGGGCAGTCCTGGGATGAAGGGATGAAGGGAACCAGACCGCGCTCCGCTGTGTTCCGTGGCGCCCCCTAGTGAGCACAGGGCTCCGTGACTCTCCGGGGAGCCACAGGCTCCATCCTGGGCTCGGTGCGGGAGGAGAGAGGTTGTCCCTCAGTGACCGGCGGCTGACTCCTGGGAGCGTGCAGAGGGACAGGGGCTGATGACGCCTCGCCCCACCCACGGCTGTGGACGCAGCCCTGGCTCTGTCTGCGTGGCGCTGGCGCGAGTGTCCTGGAGGATGGCCACTCCGGAACCTGGAGGGGAGGCTACACCCCCGCTGACGGTGTGCCCATCACATCGGGGCTTGCACAGAGGCAGGACTCACGCTCAACCACTTCCCTTCCCAGAGAGGCAGCTTCGGGCAGAGAAGTACAGGCACAAAGCTCACGAAGCTCTCTGTTTTGGACTGAGAAAGAGATTCCGCTCCAAGGGCCACTTTGGTGGAGAGCTACAGGGCAGGCACTTTTTTCTGCGGCCTGTAGCGACAGTGTTGCCAGGAGTTAAAAGACGGTGTCTATCTGAAGTGAAAGTCACCAGCCTTGAGACAGGGTTGTGTGTGACAGGGAGGCAATCTAGTGCCTTCCCAGATCATGGAGCTGTGCAGTTCCCTACTACCGTCCCTACCCCCATCCCGGACCGTGATGCCCTTCACGTGAGCTCCACCTCCAGGTGGAGGGCTGGTGCTTTCACTTGTCATTAGGGTGTACCAGGGTGAGCTTGGAGGTTTAGCTCCGTCCAGCTTTGTCTCCCTCTGGGTGCTGAGCACACAATGTGAGACATGGGGCATTCCAGGGACCAGCTTACCAAGCCAACCGGGAGCCTCTCTCAGCAAAGGAAGATAAAGCCGGCGCTTACCCGTGCGCGCCACCTGCTGGCTCACAGGCCAAACGTGCCGTCGAAATAGTGAAAGGCAGGTGTGATAAACCCACAGGTGAAGGCTTTTTTCCTATGAACTGGAACAAGATGTGGATGCCACCTTCACCTTTTTTACTCAGCATAGTACTGGAAGTCCTGGCCAGAGCAACCAGGCAAGAATAAGAAATAAAAGGTATTTATATTGGAAGAAAGGAAGTGAAATTATGTCTGAGGGCTACTGATATGACTTATACCTACAAAACTCTAAAAAATACCAACATTCTAGATTTTATAAGTGAATTCAGGGAAGTCTCAAGTTAAAAAATCAAGGTACAAAAATTACTAGCATTTCTATAGGTCCATAATGATTAAGCTAAGAATAAAATCAGGAAATCGATCCATTTGCAATAGCTGCAAAAAAAATGAAAAACTCAATCTAAAGTACCTCAAAATAGTGAATTTAAGCAATAAGTGAGAGATCTCCATGAGGAGAACTCAAACAACGATGAAATAAATCATAGAGGAAAGACACAAATGGAAAAGAATCTCATGCTCATGGAATAAAAGAATTATTATTATTAAGATGACCATATCACCCAAAGCAACCTGTACATTCAATTTAATTCCCACGGAAATACTAATATCATTTTTCAGAGAATTCAAGAAAAAACAAAAGCAGTGGAATTTGGGGGTGCTGGCAATATTTTATTTCTTATTATTCTTATAGGTTGCAAAAGCATGTCCACTTTGTGAATGGTCATGAGTTTGTATAATATCATGTATATTATAGCCTACATGCTTTGCCTATTATAATAGTTTGTAGTTTGTGCATTATTATTATATTTCAGTTACATCGTCTATTTTTAAGAAGGTGAATTAAGTATTCTCATTTCTGTTTCATAATTGAGCAAACCAAACTTAGGAGACTGATTCCTGGAATTCATGCCTATGGTTAACAAAATAATAAAAGAAGATTGAGTTATTTGCCATTGAATCAGGTTTGGAATGCAGGTCCAGGCCTTCTGTACCACTGCTGCTGCTTTCACAAGAATTTACTCAGCATCCATTTGGATACTTAAACTTTACTGACATTTTTCACCTATTACTTTTTCTTTAAAAGTCCACATAGTATTTTAGGGTTTGAGGGCCATATAGTCTCCACTGCACATCTGCTATTGTAGTGGTGGAACAGCCACAGAGAATACATGAATGACAGGTGTGATGGTGTTCTAGAAAAACTTTACTTATATGCAGTAAAACTTGAGATTTATATAATTTTTCCTTATTGCCAAATATCATTCTTCTTGTGTTTTCTTTTAAGCCATTCAAAAATACGAAAACCATTCTTAGTCCCAGGGCCATACAAAAATGGGGGGCAGGCTAGATTTTGCCTGTGGGCCTCAGCTTGCCAGTGCCTGCCCTTGCAGGTTTATTGGCAATATTGACATTAATTGTAATTTATATTAAAAATGTATGTATTTCCTTATATATACGAGAAAGAGAGCAGCTCCTCACATTGTTCAAACCCTTTACATTGTAAAATTTTGAGCTTATTTAGCAGACCACTAATTTCACGGCTCATAGGTTAAACTAGAAAGTTCCCCGAAGAATAGTTTTGTCCACAGATTCTCTTCTCTGATTTTTTGTTTCTTTTTCCATCTCTTCTCGTTGTATTTAATGAGAATAAGCAAAGTGTTCTGGGAGAAGAACAAATGACTCATCAAATGTCAACAGCTGTTGAACCATCTGTTATTGAAAAAGAGTTTGATTAGCACCCCAGGACAATTGAGCTGTGGATGTGCTGAGTGAGAGGAAACAGAAGGCACAGCTAACCAGTGGTGGGTATCTCTATTGATGAGGGCACACCCCACTTGGAAAAGGATGCAGTAATACCGATGTAGTAATTTAAAGACTCCCCATAAACTCCCCTTCTGAAGAACATTTAGGAACATTTTGGTTTGCATATTAAAGGAAGGCATGACATGTGAAAAGAAAGAGCTGGGAAAGTCACCTGTAAATTTGTAAGAACCAAATCTGAAGTTCTATATATATCATTGATTCTCATTGGTTTCCTGGGGCAGCCATCCTATAAATCCCCCACAAATGTGGTACCAGATTTTGCTCATTGAGTTCTGGTTATAACTGAGACTGAGAAGCTATCTTAGCAATGTCTGGCAGATTGAACCCACAGCCGTGAGTGCCATAGATGTGGTGACGTCAATCTAACCTCCATAAAGCTGGAAAAGAGAAGATGTGGTGAGGGATGGGGCACAAGTTGCTGCAAAGATTATATAAGAAAGAGATGGCACCAAGTTGGCGCAAAGGAAAAGTGTGTGTTTCACTTGTGTTTCCCTGAAACAAGTGAAAATTTGGCCTGGTGAATTTATGAGATGGAAGTCAAGAGTAGTAAATATTTCTCCTCAAACAGCAAGCTAGTGCTGAAGGTCACCGGATGGAGTACTGTGGCAACATGTGGCTAAAGTTGCATTCCTTTAAATGAGC
>NW_003852498.1:2635973-2636750 GCF_000181295.1 Otolemur garnettii
GCAATAACAAATAAAGACATAAAATTTTTCTTACACCCTTCAGATAAACAAAACACAAATGTCACATTAACTAGAAGATATGTTGTCCCTAAAATAAAAGTACATTACTCTTTATTCTCTATTTTATATCTCAGGGTGGCATACTAAATGGTCGTGTATGGCCATTCTAACAAGTGTGGCTTTTAATTAACTTCAGTACATTGACCTTGCTCCTCCTTTTTGGATGTTACACACTGTATTTGTGTCTCTTTCACCTATCAGTTCTTCATAGATTTAGTCATGGCTTCTGTGGGTAAATCACCTTTAGCTATGTAGTTCACATGACCTAATGCCTCATACAAAATAGTTTATATATAACTCATTGTCTCATTGCTGGCTCTTCTTAGCAATGTCATGCCCTTACTAAGGTGTGATGCCTGCAGTTGATCCAATTAATTTGGCTGTTCATTATCAGGTTACAGTGGGGTCCTGTGTTCTAAGACCTCCTTTGATCTGGATGTTAACTTTCTTTTAATGAAAATGAAGAAATGTATTAGCTATTTTAAATATCTTGAGTAATTATTACTGAATGCTGTAGTTTTGGTTATGTGAAATTTCTTTGGTTGTTTTATTGGAGTTGTTATTAGCCAGTATCTTTTTCATTTTGTGCTTTGGTTATTGTTTCAAACCTTATATTTCACTTTTGCACTTTATCTTGTTGATTTTTAGCTTATTTTAATTTTTGAAGAATCATTTGAATTCTGATTGTCACTCATTACATTAGCAATCTCTCTTACA
>NW_003852498.1:2637093-2640771 GCF_000181295.1 Otolemur garnettii
ATAGTCTGACTACTACTATGTTCTATAGACTTACCATTTGTATGCATTATACTTTGTTAATAATTCTTGGAATCCATTTAAAAAATAGTGAAATATTTGTCTACCTCCTACTCTTAGCATCATTGAAACTGTCTATATAAAAATAATGTAGAACCATAAAGTATACATAGTCATCAAAGTCTGATTTTTATTAAAGTATAGATATAGACAGAAGTTAACAGCCATTGTTCCCTAATCTCCTTCCTACAACTAGTTACTGCTCAGTGGCACTGCCTTCCCTGAGAGGGCAAGACTTGTGTGGCTTCCTGGCCACTTCTATAAATAGCATTGCCGTCCTAAAGCCCAGAGACATGTATTTCTCCATGTTGGGGTCCCTCCCCAGGGGCAGGGTCCACTAAGACCTGTGGAACTGGCAGAGACCCACTGAAGAAATATAAAGTTGGAAATGATGATAAAATAAGAGACAAGAGACGCAGAACAGAATTTTCAAAGGTGGGAACTTAGGAGACCACTGTCCATTTGTAGGGTTCTGGCACTGGCCCAGAGTGCTTGTTCCACTCTACTTTTATTGAAATCTAGTTGTCCAGAGGGTAAGCTGAGGGCGGGAACCGAGTGGCCACTAGTTTCTCTGAGTGAGCATATCAGCTCCTATTGTTTCTATTATTATTAATTTTAAGGGTCTGAGTAGCCTTGAGAAATCTGAAACCTGAGCCTTGTGTGGGGGGCAGCCACCTGTGAAGTCACACACACAAATTCCTAGGGAGGTGTTAAACTCTGCTAGTTCCCTGTGGAGTAAAATGCCCCTGGCACCAATGTCCTCTGAGGAACTGGTGGGAGAGACGAATTTTCCTCTCATCACCACCATAGAGGTCTTCCTCTGTGATTGGGGATTATAAGCTCTCCTGCCCATATTTCAGGGTTTGAGCCATTCCCTTGCTCTCTGCCCCAGCCAAATGCAAATCTCCACAATGGGTATCTGCTTTGTCTGTTTACTGGGCAGGAAATAACCTAGTTAAACCCGTGAGAAAAGCAGAAGCTTTCTCTTCATCTTTCCAGGCCTTGCCATAGCCTCTGCGATGGCCATGGGTTTTCCTCAGTGTTCACAGACCCAGCAGAGGTGTTTGTGGGCTGTATCCCCAATAGGCCAGAGTTCCAGGAAATGCAGGAAACCTGCTCAGATAAGAAATGTAGCAATGGCCAGCTTAAGGGTAAACTAGCTGACTTTTCTTTGTTCTGACTCCCTCAGCTTATGTTGTAGTTTTCCCTTTTTCTGGGGGTCCCTTCCCCTGCCACGAATGGGGTCTTCAGTCCCCATTCTGCCTGCACTCTAGGTAGCACTACTATTAGAAAGCCTAAGAATGGTCTTTGAACTATTTTTCAGACTCTGCATTTCAGGGCGACTCACTGATGCCAGCCAGACCCGTGGGTAGGTGCGGGAATGGATTCAACAGCCTTGAGGTGCCCTACTCAGGAATCTCCCTACTGAGAAGATAATTTCTGTATTGGAGCCCCGTGAGGTCATCCCGCACCCATCAGGAGACTCAGTTCCCTAGCCCGCCAGACCGTATTTATAGACCCTTTCTCCCAGATTCTCAGGGAGATGGATTTAAGCACTTGCTCCCACTTCTTGGCGGGGCGCCTGAGGGATCACACGCCTTCCCTGCTGTAACCCCTCAGTGTATGGGCTTTCTTTTCAGCAGCAGGAAATGGACTGGGTTGGGCTGTAACATCAACAGTCATTCTGTGATGATGTTTGTCATTTTGTTTAAGTAGTTTGTTAAAAAAAATTTTTTTAAACAGTTGATCAGCTTGAATTATTTTAGAATTTTGCCCCGTGGAGTGAAATAATTTCAAGCACCTGTCTATGGTACAGTTAAGTACTTTGAATTTATAGTTAAGTAAATTAGAAGTCAACTTGCAGGATATGTATGTGGACGTGCCTAATAGGATTATCGTCTGTAATGTGTGTATGAATTTGCGTTTGTAATTTTATCATGATAAACATTGTTCGCAGCTTTCTCTTTGTGTCTCGGTGGCTTCTGCTTTTCTCACGGTTTTTCTTCTAAGACTCTGATAGGGACGTAAGTGGCCAGGTAGGTACTCTTCAGGTGATGCTGCTGAAGTGGGGGAGGGAGTGAGCCACAGAGGAAGAGATGGAATATGAGAATGGGAGAAGAGATTTTGCAGAGCGTCTTTTCCATGAGTTGGAGGAAGCCCCTTTATTTGTACCGAAAACTGATGGAAGAGAAAGGTGGAATCTGAGCAACTATTGCTGTGAATCGTGCACCTCATTCACTGTTTTCAGAAATAAAAGTATCTGATATTAATTTTTGATTGGTGGATTTTGTTCCTCTAATAGTCTCTTTTCTTAGCCTGGATTGTGTGGAGTCTTGGTGAGGGTGGGGAGAGAGAGAGAGAAAAGAAAGGAGAGAGAGGAGAGAGAGAGAGAGAGAGAGAACTGAGAGGAAGTTTATATATTATAGAAATTCTGGGTATTGGCACCAATATTAATAGCAACTACCTGTGAAGAAGAGGCTTAGGGAGAAGGTGCCAAATTTTAACTGTCTCTGATGGTGTGATTTTTTTTATTGAATATTTATTTCTCTGGAATAAATAATGGAATAAACAATAGAGCATATTTATTTAGAATAAAAAATAAAAAGTGCTTAGCACATTTTTTTACAGGTTGTTGAGGTAAAATTTATATGCAGTGATATGCAAAAATCCTAAGTGTACAATTGCCTGAATCTGACAAGTGCACATCACTGGCAGATAATAGAAACATAAATCTATCCAGACAGCATTTCCATCACCCCAGAAAATTGGTTCCCCGAGGTATTCTTTAACCATCTCCTTTTCTGACTGGGTTTCAATTTATTTCTTAATGACACTTGTTTTACTCTTCGGATTCACATTAATCTATGTTTTCTCAGGCCACATCAACCTAAGCTAAGAATAGAAACCTCCAAACCTAATAAAGCAGTGTTTCTCTGGACCTTGTCCAGCTGTTCTAAGGAAATGCTTGTCCCTCTCAAATTTATCTGAAATGTAGTCAAATCGTAGGTTATATAGTCAATAGATGAAATCAATAGTTTTCACATTTACACACAATACACAATTAGAAAAACAGGAATGCAATGGAAGGTCTTGTTTGTAGAAAAAATTGAAACGACTTGAAATAAAATACCTAGGGTTAAACTTAAGAAACGTTCAAAACTTAGGTGAGGAGAACTAGGAGACATTCTCAAAATACACAAGATCATACTTGAACAAAAGGTAAGACACACCATATTCTTGGTTAGAAAGACTGAGTATCACAAAGATGAAGACATTTCCTAAGTAAATTCATAAATTTAAACTTATCAATATAAAATAAATTCTTTTCATGAGTGCTGCCAGCTGATTAAACATTTTATCTGAAAGAACAGCAAGAAGGAATGGCCAAGAAAACCCTAAAAAAAAAAAAAGAGAAATGATTGGGATGCTATCCCTCACTGATTTTTATTCCAAGTGGATCAGAGACTTAAAGATTAAAAAATGGGTTTGATGCCTGTGGCTCAAGCTGCTAAGGCGCCAGCCACATACACCTGAGCTGGCGGGTTCAAATCCAGCCCCGCCCACCAAACAACAATGAGGGCTACAACCAAAAAATAGCCGGGCGTTGTGGCGGGCCTCTGT
>NW_003852498.1:2641140-2646091 GCF_000181295.1 Otolemur garnettii
ATAAAAAATGTTTTTAATGTAAAAAGTTATAAGAACATTAAAATAAAGAATAGAAACTGGGAAACGTATTTACAAATTACATCATGAAGAGCATATGTGTAAGGAACTTATAAAAGTACAGTAGAAAAGACCAATAATCCTATAGAAAAATGGCCAGAAGTTGACTAAAAAAAGTAATAATGAAATGCTATTTGCCCATAATAAATGAAAAGATGTTCCACCCCACATATAAGATAAATGCAAATTAAAATTACACTGACATCCTTGTCCTCAATCATCAGAATAGCAGTAATACAAACATTTAATAGTATATGCTGGTCAGTGGGAATGCAGAAAGTTACAACCCACAGGGAGGGGAATCAACATATCTATGAAGGTAATATTTGCATTTTCTCTTTTACTGCATCTGGAAATTCATCCCCAATATACATACATTTCAAAAATACACAAACCTATTGATTGCAGAACTAGTTGCAATAGAAACAGACTAGAAAAGGCCAAATATTCATGAATAAGAAATAGTTGAGTAAACTACAATACATCTACTTAGTGAAGCAAAAAAATGATAAACTGCCTCATAATGTTATCCAGGATAGATTATTAAGTAAAAAAATCAAGGAGAAAACTGTGTATATTATGGTTACTGTCCATCTAAGGAAGTAAGTTTTTAATGCTCTTATTAGAAAAATGAAAAGATAGTTCAAAACTAAAAGGAAAAAGATTTACCCATATAGAGCTGGATTTGTCAGCTGCTGTGCTATGGATGTTTTGGAGTAGACAATTCTTAGCCATAGAGCTGCCTCATGCTTTGTATGATGTTAGCAGCATCCCTGGTCTCCATGTACAGATGCCAGTAGCATCTGCTGTGACAACCAGGCATTGCCAAATGTCCCCTAGGAAGCAATGTTTTACCTCTTTGAAAACTACTGTATAGACAGACTGTAGTAGGGGTACAATGAGTCGTAAAATTGAAGCTGGACTTTTCAGATAGACCTTTTATTTTGTGGATTTAATCTCTTAATCGAGTAAATGTTTTACATAATATGTAATAAATTAATCCAAAATAAAAAGCAGTATCTAAAAATTGGGAGCAAAATGAAAGTAATTAAGATGGTAGGTTAATTTCAAAGAGAGTAGGGATTTCAAGCAACTTAAAAAAATAACCTGATTGTACATCCCTGGTGAATATGCCTCAAGGAGAAAAAGAACTGGAAGAAATATTAATTTTTTTAGTAATCAGTGTTGTAATAAGATTGATATTATTGTTCAGAAACTAAAGCAAGTAAGTAATTATGTTAATACTCTTAGGAATGAATATTTTTAGCACAGAAGAAAGGATGCAGAAAAGTAAAAAAAGTTCAGTGAAGACAACTTGTTCTAAATTAGGTTTGGGATATTAAAATGAACTCATGACCTATTTCTCGTAAAATAAGTGTTTTCTAGCTCTTTCCTGAAACAATCTTGAGACAATGTCCTTTAAGGTCCAAGTTATGATTTCTAGGTACTTTTTTTCTCGTGGAAAGAAATCATAGCTTCTTGAAGAAGTGAGTGTTTCCAAGTCCGGAACAAAAAATGTGTAAGAGGAGCCTGAAAGATCTTATCAGACCGAAAAAACACTGTGGGTTATGACATAAAGGACCCGGGAGTCAAACTAAAGAGGATTCTCAGACAAACACTACTTGGAGTGGGCTAAAATACAACAAATATATTAAATTTCATGACTTCATAATGATGGCCAAATTTTAAAAATCTCGTTGATTTCTTCTGGAGAATGTTCCAGAACCAACTGTTACTCTGAATCCTGGTAAATAAAGGAAGAGCATCAAGAATGTATTCTATTCCCTACAGGACAGCCATATAGGTGATAAAGACACTCAGGATAGCCATATAGATGATAAAGGGATATTTTTCTTTATTGAAGCATTCCAGCTCATAAGTAAATAAAACATCATAAGGCTAGAATATTTTAATCCCTAATAAAAGAGTATATCCTGGCAAAGATCAACATTAGCTGCTAAAAACATTTTGATGGAAAGACTATGCCAATAATACCCAAACTCACAAAGAGAGAAACAGCCAGACGTTGCGTACTTCCTAGTACACAGCAGCAACTGTCAAGTATTCTTGCCAAAACATTGACCTGAATCTGATCAATCCTCTATATTCAACTACCCATTTACAGGAAATACAGGAGACAGAATAATACTCAACTCTAACAGATGCCACTAGTATACAACCACAAAATGCAGAATGTGTCCAAAACTGCAATTAAAAAAAAAAAAACCCTGCAAGGATAAAAAGAGGGAGAGGAAATTTAATTTAAAGAAACTTTAGGCGTGGCGCCTGTGGCTCAAGCAGCTAAGGCGCCAGCCATATACACCTGAGCTGGCGGGTTCGAATCCAGCCCGGGCCTGACGGCTGCAACCAAAAAATAGCCAGGCGTTATGGCAGGCGCCTGTGGTCCCAGCTACTTGGGAGGCAGAGACAGGAGACTCGCTTGAGCCCAGGAGTTGGAGGTTGCTGTGAGCTGTGATGCCACGCACTCTACCCAGGGCAACATCTTGAGGCTCTGTCTCAAAAAAAAAAAAAAAAAAGAAAGAAAGAAACTTTAGAGACTTATCAACCAAATGCAATATGTGGACATCATTTACTTTCCGATTGAGACAAATCAACTCTAAATAAATATGGTTGCAACAATTGAAGGCATTTGAATATTGACTAGATATTTGTTAACATTAAAATTATTGTTAATTTTTAAAGAATAATATTTGTTTAATAAAAAGAATCACTTTCTTTTAGACATATATATTAAATACTCATGGGTGAAAAGGCATGTCTGGTGTTTGTTCTTCCTTGGAGAGTCAGCTTGTCCCATGGGCTCTCTAGAACTGTTTAGAATTCGCAATTGGTGTCTGAACAGCTCAGGCAAGCGTTAAGGGTAACATGCTCATAAAGACTGCTTCTTGGAGGAAACGAAAATGAAATTGTTTAACGGATTATTTTGCCTTTCCTTTATCACCATTAACATTTCATTATCTACCTCTAGCAGGGAAACAGACATTCCTTATTTATTATTGCTTCCCTGAAATTAGAAAAAAATAGCACTTGTTTTTAGGTTTCCCACGATTTCAGCACATTCTGGGCTTAACACCTTTCAAGAGATGCTTTAAGGCTTTAATGCCACTTCTGAAATGTTTGTGCTTAAAAATTTGACAACTCTTCTTTGCTTTCCCAGTGCATTTTAAATCTTTGGTTTGACTATGTCCAATATTTTGTCTACTATTATTTATTCCAAAATGAGGAAGTCATTTCCTACCTAAATTTCTATCATGTTTACATTACAGACTATCTAAAATTGCATGCTAAAATGGCAGTTAGATGCACTTCTTCAATGTTGTGTATGAGGATATCATCAGAAAGGGAGGATGAACAACGGGAAAAAGAGAGGAGGAAGACTAGAAATTATCTAACGCAGAGTTTTTTTTTCTTTTCTTTTAAGTGGTACTTGATTTTTGGTAGATATTCAGATAATTGAAATTCCCCATTACTACTATCTCTTGTCTTTATACCGGATTTATCATCTGTGTTAGGGAAATGCCATTTCTGTCATTGATGTGGACATCTGTAATGATGCCATTATTTTTCTTTCTTTTCCTCATTTAAATGCTCTCTATAAGACTGACACAGTAAAGCTTATGAATGAATAAATCCTATTCTTGTTTGACATCTTTGTGGCCATTTTAGTCATTTCCAAAATCATGATCTTCCCTAGAAGCAGAAGAAGCACCTGTGCCCTCACACCATCAGCTTCCTGAGTGGGCCGTCAGAGATGCTCTCGTTAGGTTCCCCTGGGTTCTGATTGTGTTGTTTCCCACAGTGAGTCAGCAGAAATGAGTCCCCATGCAATATGGGTGATACATTTTGCTGACTCATTTCATGGCTGTTTCTTTTTTCTCTATTGAGGTTTTGAAAATAATTATTGTATCTCCATCATAAGTCTTATTCTCTAACATCTCAATAATCTAACAAATGAGTCATTCACTTCTTTGTGTCAAAACTCTGAGCAAACTTAAAAATACTTTAATAGTGCTTACTGCACATACCGTCATGGAGAGGCAGCTCATCTTAGTAGTAGTAAAAAGAACACCAATATGGGTGTCAAAAACAAATGCTGGCATTGTGCCTGTAGAATTTACCAGCAGTGTGAATTATTAGTATGCCATGAAGTTTCTGCAATGGTGTAAGGTAGAAATGACAATACCTGGGATTTTTGTGAATACCAAATAAAATAATACATGCAAAAATACTTTGCCAACATTTTATGTGCACATGCAACTTTAAGCTTGTGTTCTTGCTATTGATATACCGGCCTTGGAGTCCATGGTTATTTTTGGTGTTATTAACTTCTAAGTGTAACTAGTCAGCACTACCATTAGACATGTTCTTTTTGGTCACGCGTCCCTCTTAGGGGCAGAGTGCTGAGACAGAGTCTTACAACTCAGTTTTCAATTTCTTTTATAATTTAGTGATTATTTCCTCATTTGTAAAGTTAAGATAATCATACTGATCTCATAAAGCTGTTGTGGTAGTGATACCAGACAAAGTGGAGCCCCAGCCAGCTCAGCTGAGTGGGATTGGAGGGACCTGCCACCTCCATCTTGGTGGCAGCAGCTGGCAGAGGAACCAGCAGGCTGGAGCAAGCTGGGGGAGCTTTCCTCCCCCCACCGGAGGCTCCAGTAGCAAAAATGACCGGACCCAGCAGGGGAAAACACTGGTGATTCCTCCAGTGCATCCCTAATTGGTCCATTTTCAATCCTGCTCAGATTTCAGCTCATTGGACAATTGCCCCTATATAAACCCCTGAGTAGAGAGCCTAGGGGCAGATCATTTCAGACCTTCCAGGGAGAGAGAGCAAGAGAGCAAAGACCTCAGCAGATCGCTGTAGACCACT
>NW_003852498.1:2646195-2653377 GCF_000181295.1 Otolemur garnettii
ACTCTCTAAGAGCTGTAACACTTGCATCCTGCCCTGCAAGGAGGTTTGGCTCTTTGTAACAGCTGTGACACTTATATAAAACCTATCTTATCCTGCTCTGCAAGGCTTGGCTCTTTGTAAGAGCTGTAATAATACCTCTGTAAATAAAACCTAACTTACTATCCATCCTGTGGTCTGTCGAATCATTCATTGAATCATCAAGACCAAGAGCCTGGAAATCCAAAATCAAAAGTCTGATATCAATAGAACAATTTAGATGTCTTATGTTGAAATAGTTCATGAACTCGTATATTATCTTATGTGGCAGACGGTCCCCTTTTAAAATATTATTTCCTGTAACTCAAGTTTTTAAAAATTGAAGCTGTATTCTCATAGGAATATTATCCTCCTGTTTTCTCTATCTTAATCAATAACCCTATGATATGCTGATTAGGTTAAATTAGAAATTGGGGAGTAATTTTTTATTCTAGGAATAATTAAGTCTCATTGACTTAATATCATATAACATTTTAAAGCTTGTGGCTTTCCATTCCTATTTTCCTACCTTAGCAAGAGCATTTGTCCTTTTATACCCAGGTTATTGCAACAGCCTTCTAACTCTCCCTTTGGCCTACAGAATTCTCTATCCTGCCTCCAATTTATTCTCTTCAGTGGTGTTAGCAGGTGCTTTGTGGAATGCATATCTAATTGTCTAAGTCCCTTAAAATGTTAATATAGTGATAACAATAGTAACCAAAGGACCTTATCCTCAGCTTGTGTAAAAATTCATCTAATATTTCCCCTTTAAGAATAAGATCATATTAAGGAGAATCCAGTTAAGTCCTACTTTAATAACTACTTTCTTCTTTTTTAAACTCCAAAATTGCTGCTAAACTTTTGCTAAAGGCCCTTTCTGTACCTGTGGAGATAATTGTATGATTTTTCTCTCTTTTGAGCTCTTAATGGATTTCATAATATTGAAAATTTTTGCATTCCTAGAATAAATAAATTTTTTTTTGATCATGTTGTGTTTTCCTCTTAGTGCTATTGTTCGGATGCCATTTGCATTATTTAAATTTTTTACATTGATTATCCTCAAAATTCTATTTGTAGTTTTTTCTTCATGTACAAATTTTGTAAATTTAGGTATCATCATATCAGTATTGTGCCTGCATCTTTAAACTGAATTATCTGCTCAGCATGGAGTTCTAGATGGGCCAGCTGGTGGTGTCCACAGGCATGTGAGTCTTGCTGTAAGGGTCTCCCTTGCCCTTTATAACCCGGTTATTAAGTGAGACCACTGCCTGTGCTCTGATGGTGAGTGAGGCCCCTGGCTGGGATCCACATTTGGAGGATCTTTCTGACTGGGTTCTGTAATTGGGTGGGACTGATTAGTCCCCACTCAAGAAGGGCCACTATGGCTCCAATAGATGGGGCTGCACCCTGTGTTCCCTGGTGAGGTGGTGCCACTGGCTGGAGTTTATGTTTAATAAAGATCGTGGGCAGCACCTGTGGGTCAAAGGAATAGGGTGCTGGTCTCATATACCGGAGGTGGTGGGTTCAAACCTGGCCCAGCCAAAAACTGCAAAAAGAAAAAAAAAAATCACTGGCAGGGCTCCCTGAAGGCTGAAGGCCGGCTGAATATCTGGAAAAGCTGCAGGATTCGCTTTGTGATTGGGTGGGTCACTGTCTGGATGCTCGGGTTGAGTAGTGTCCTACATTCTGCTTCACAATTGGGTGAGGTTGGGTGGATTTTTTGCTTTCACGGGGCCTGGGCTCGGTTCTGTGAACAGACATGGCTAAAGGCAGTGCTGCATAGTCAGTTGGGATTACTTCTGGGTCTCCTGGATGGGGAGACACAGGCTCTGCTCTGCAGTTGGGGCTGTTTATGAGTTGGGCTTCCTGCTCAGGTGGGGACACTGAGTAGGTGCTACAGTCCCGGGGGGAGGGGAGGCATTGGTTGTGCTTTATAATTACACAGGGCTGGATGTGGTTGCAGGCTGTGCTCCCTGGCGCCCTGTGCTGGTCGGACTCTGACTCAGTCTGGCTGCGCACCACCTTCTGCAATCATTCTTGGTTGTGGGGGGCCACAGGCTGGGCTCCTTCACTGAGTGGTGCTGCTAGTTAGACTGGATGCAGATGGGGTTACTGGCCGGGTTCCTGATGGGACCTCAGGCTGTACTCCACAGCTGGGCAGAACTGTAGGCTGGAATTTATGGCTTACAGGATTCACTGGCCAGGCTCTCTCTCTGGGTGAGACGGAGGGTGTGCTCTGCAGTTGGATGGGGCTGCTGGTGCGAATCTCCACCCAGGCAGGGGAGATGGCTGTGCTGCGCTCTACAGTAGGTCACTGGTGTCAGTCGCAGCCGGGTAGAGCTGCTGGTCATGCCCTCTGGCCAGGTGAGCTCAGCAATTGAACTCTTAGATGTGTGACACAGCGGGCTGACATCTGCTGCTGCTTCCCTGAATTTGGTGCCACCCCCAAGATCCACTTGCCGGTCACTTCAGTCTTGAGTCTCTTCTCTGTTCCTACCGGACCCCAGGTTGTCTAGATCTACCACCCAGTGTTTCCTGTGAGATCAGACGGAAGTGGACTTCCCAGAAAGCACCCCAGCATCCTGGGGGATTGGACGTCTGCCTCTGGTCTTTCTCTTTCTGCTGGAGAAGCCGCAGGGAATGTCCCCTCAGTGTGGCGCTGAGCTGGCCAGGAGGGAAGATTGAACCGCTCAAAATGAAAGTCATTCTTTTGCCCTCATAACGCAGCTTTCTTGGTTTCAGTGGCTCAAGAGGGTGTTTTGGTCTCACTTTTGGGTTCTGGGGTTTTCACAAAGGCGTTGTTATCTGCGGATTGCTGCTGTTTGGTGTTTCTGTGGGCGGAACTAGAAGCAGGAACCTATTCCGCCCTCTTGCTGAGGTCGTCAGCCGTTTAATCTAGTTTTTAATGATGGCCTTCTAGTTTGGGGAAGTGATGTATTTCCGTTGACGACAACGGTATTAACTCACATCTAAAATATTGCGCATTTAGTTAAAATACGAACTTTGTTTATTTAAGAATAAAAATTGAAGAAATAAATTTTGAGTTGTTCAAAGAACAAACCATAAAGATAAAGGATTTTCTTTCTGTGTGTGAGATAGGGTCTTGTTCTGCCACTCAGACTAAAATGCAGCGATGTGATCACAGTTCACTGAAACTTTCAGCTCTCAGCTTCAAGTGATCTCCTGCATAGACTTCTCAGTAGCTGGGATTCAGGCATGAGCCACTGTGCCTGGCTGAGGTATAGATGGTTTCTATTTAGTCTTACTTTGGTTTTGTGTTTTCCTTCACTGTTAAGGTGTCTTATTATCTTGGAACTTAGACCTGGACTCAGTGGTTCCTGAGTAGTCTGATCAGTGAAAAATACAGTGGTACTTGTCAGCTCAGGCTGGCATAGTAGACTTCCTCCTCATCTAAGATTGTACAAGCTGTTTTGCAAACCCTGTTATGCTCTAGCCTCATATTTAACTTGAAATCAACTAAAATTCCCAGGTGTTTTTCAATAAGAACTACTGCCAAGCTGGGTTTTCTCCTTAAGACATTAGTATAATTATTGTTATTATTTTTAAACCAGGATTACGGCACTGTTAAATTTCATCTTGATTGCTAAATACCAATGATCCAACTTCTTCAGAGTTTTCTGGATCTTGATTTTTTAATTTATTAGCTATTTTTCCAGGGCTGTCTTTCTGAAAATTCCTTAAGAAAGCTCTCGATGTTTTCATATAAATAATGACTTAAAGAAGTAAAGCAGTAGAGAGCCATGGGTTGACAACTGCTGTATCCCATTAAAGAATCTCTTTAGGTTTACACCAAACCTTGGATCAAAGGGAAATCTCTTTAAATTTACAGATGAAGAAAGTAACAAATCAGTCCCACTGAGTTTGGTTACACAAGTTGTGTAGCGCAGGAATCTGGGCCTGTATCCACATTGTCTACAATATACCTGCGTTAATGGTCTGTTTTTGGATGCCATCTTTCAATGATTGCAAATTCACATAAGTAGTAGTTTCACTTAGGTCATCGTTCCCCATTCTACCCATAAGCATAACATGTAATTTTTTGTCAAACATCTTGGTAAAAATGCAAAAACACAGTATCAATACTCTCCTGTTTCCCCATTTAGAAGGAAACATACCAATGATGAAAGAGATTAGTTTGGCATTTTTTTGTTCTTGGTGAACACATCTCTTTATAACCACCTATTTTTTTTTTTTTAAATATCATCTCTTTACCACGTGATAGACAATTTAGTTTTGACTTTTGTCGAGGATTGACATTAAGCTTTCATACTCTGTTGCACATGTTACTGCAAGTAAAATAATACGGGATTGTAACAACCTACTACAAAGAATAGAAAATACAGGCAGAATTAGCTAAAATATGGAATTTTTACCTTGTTCGGTAACTTTTTTATTGTGGTAAAAAAACATTTAACATAAAACCTACCCTCAACAAATTTCGAAGTCTATAGTAAAGCATTATTAGCTATATGCATATTGTTGTACAACCATTTTGAATTATTTCAGTAAATGTTCTCTCTGATCTCAGAAACAATTTTTAAAAGGATAACTGAGTTATGTATTATGTTTGTAAGCAATTTTTTGGTTACTTTATGGTTTTTGAACTAGAACTAGAAAAATTCATCTAAAATTAAAAGAATTATTTCCAAGTTAATGTTCTGAGCATGTTAATAACTAACACTAATTACGTGCTTAATCCCTTCCATGCACTGTTCTAGGCGGAATTCTATGAGATAGCTCCATTTTGCACAGAAGAAACTGATGCGAATGAGTTGCCCAGAGTCACTCAGGTAACGCCAATGTTCACTTCAGCAGCAGTGATGCTAGTGTTCACTCTACTGTGATACCATGGTATGCCATAATATCTAAAGATATCACACTGCCATCTTTTGCTGATAACATTTTAACATGGAATTTCTCCCATTTTGTTGGAAAAGGGTCAGGAAAAAAATTTACCAGTGTCCCTCCTTTTGGTATCAGATTAAAGAGAATGACACATGAAGGTCAGTAATGCTTAATACAGTGGAAATTCCCTATCTCAATAGGTCACCCCTTAGAGTTTGTTATTCTAGAATTTACTATCCACAGCTACAAGACAGACCTGTACTGAGTACCTAGTACTGAGCAAGAAAGTTCACATTTATTACCTTTAATCCTATAATAGAATTCCTTTAATCCTATTCTAGAATTTACTATCCACAGCTGCAAGACAGACCTGTACTGAGTACCTAGTACTGAGCAAGAGAGTTCACATCTATTACCTTTAATCCAGATTTCATATTTGATTTTATAAATGAGGACATCAAGGATTGGAGAGGTCCTCTGGCATGTCCAGCATCTCCCAAGTGATGTGTCTACTTCTAAACCCACACTTTTCTCAGTATATCAAACTGCCTGAAAGCCTATACCAGGATAAAGGGATGTCTGTCTCAGTGTTTACTTACGGTCTCAGAATTATGCCATTGTTAGAAATTACAGGTTTCAGAAATAAAGCTCTCCCATTCTCTCAGCAGTGCATCTTTTCTGTTTGATAAAGAAATCTATTGAAAAGGCTATACGAGATTTTATATTATGAATTTTCTTAGTGTCTGTTCCTAAAACGTAAAATCAAAGTGATGTGTGACTGGAATACTGGATTGTAAATTGTAGTTGCTGCTGTCATATTTGCTGTGTTTTGATGCTTGTTCTTGAAATGTATTTTTGGCTTTCTGTATCATATATGACCAAAACGAAGACTCTTCCACTATACAATTTCTAATGAAGGAAATAGGCTCTTTGAAAACCTTTACAGATAAACATTTAAGATTATTTAATTATAGTAAAAATAGGACTCTGGGTTTTCAAAAATAACTTCATTTGTTATTTCAGAAAATACTTCTTGAGTGTGTTCTACAGGTCAGGCTCTGTTCTGAGTGGGATCACAGCAATAAACAAAGTAGAAAAGTAGAAAAAAATCCCTGCTGTCATGTAACTTAAGTTGTAGTATGTGGATCCAGAATGTGAGGATATACATAAGAAAAATAATTTACTATTAGATGGAAATAGTGCTGTAAAAAAATTAGAGAATGATGATAAGGAGTGCTGGGATGGAAGGGGAGTAGAGTTTACAAGTTTATGTATTTTAAAAAGTCACTTTTTAAAGTTGTAATGGATTTAGGGGATACAAATGGTGTTTTGTGGCACGTGGGCGAATCGCACAGTGCAGAAGTCTAGGCTTTGAATACACCTGTATCTGATTAGTGTATCTAATAGGTAATTTTTCATCGGGTCCCCTCTCCCCCTTCTGAGTCTCCAATGTCCATTAAGTCTTCAGTCCATAATCCCTGGGCCCTGGTCTAGTACCCGTCTATGGCCTTTTAGGAACTGGGCTACACAGCGGGAGGTGTGTGGTGGGCAAGTCAGCAAGCTCCATCTGTATTTGCAGCCACTACTCACTGCCGGCATAACCACCTGAGCTCCACCTCCTGCTCAGGTGGCATTGGATACGCACAGGAGTGTGAACCCTGCTGTGAACTATGCACGGAGGGATCTAGGTTGCACACCCCTTATGAGAATCTAATGCCCAATGATCTCAGGCGGGGCTGTCATGTGCTTGAATCATCCAGAAACCACTTTCCCCCTTATGCCCCAGTCCATGGAAAAATTATCTTTCATGAAACCAGTCCTTGATGTCAAAAGGTTGGGGACTGCTGCATTGAGTCACCCTCCATGATTGTGCATAGCCGTTGCTTAGTTCCCAGTTGAAGAGTGTGGAATTTGTTTTTTGTTCCTTGGTTATTTCACTTAGGATAATGGCCTTCAGTTCTACCTAAGGTGCTGCAAAGGACATTATTTTATTCTTTTTAATAGCTGACTAGTATTCTATGGTGTGTGTATATATATTACACATCTTCTTTTCCACTCACCTTTTGATGGGTATCTAAGTTGGTCTTTGCCATTGTGAAGTGCGGTATGATAAACATTAGGGTGCAGGTGTCTTTAATAAAATGACTTTTCTTTCAAGTAGATTTTCCGTAGTGGGGTTGCTGAATCAAATTGGCAGGTCTACTTTTAGTTTTTTGAAAAATCTCCTGGCTCAACGCCTGTGGCTCAAGTGGCTAAGGCGCCAGCCACATACACATCAGGTGGCGGGTTTGAATCCAGCCC
>NW_003852498.1:2653637-2675380 GCF_000181295.1 Otolemur garnettii
AAAGAAAGAAAAATCTCCCTACCGTTTCTCATAGAGGTTGTGCCAGTTTACATTCCCACCAACAGTGGGAAGTGTTCCCTTTCCAGAGCCTCCATGATAGCAGCTATGGTTTGGTTTTGCCTTTTTAGTAACATCCATTCTGAGAGGGGTAAAATGATATCTTATTCTGGATTTAATTTGCACTTATCCAGTGAATATTGATATTGAGGATTTTTTCATTTTTTTGGTCTTTTTTTTTTGCAGTTTTTGGCCAGGGCTGGGTTTGAACCTGCCATCTCTGGCATGTGGGGCTGGTGCCCTACTCCTATGAGCCATAGGGGCTGCCCCTTTATTTGTCATTTGTTTTCCTTCTTTTAAAATATGTGTGTTCATATCTTTTGCCCAATTTTTAATGGGGTTATTTTATTTTCTTGCTAATTTATTTGAGTTCTTTATATATTCTGAATATTAGGCTGATGTCAGATGTACGGCTTATAAACACTTTATCTCATTTGTCGGTTGTTTACTTTGTTGCTTATGTTTTCTGCTATACAGAAACTTTTTGGTTTAATTAAGTCACATTTATTCATTTTTGTTTCCACTGTATTTGCTTTGGGGGTTTAGTCTTGAATTCTTTGCCTAGGCCAATATCTAGAAGAGGTTTTTCCTACATTTTCTTCTAGAATTTGTAGGTCTTTCAGGTCTTACATGTAAGTCTTCATCTTGAGTTAATTGTAGTGTATGGTAAAAGACAAGCATCCAGTTTCATGCTTCGGATGGGGCTATTCAGTCTTCCCAGCACCATTTATTGAATGAAGTGTCCTTTGCATAGTGCGTGTTTTTGTATGCTCTGTTGAAGATCAGTTGGTTGTTGGTATTTGGCTTTCTTTCTCTATTCTCTGTTATGTTCCATTGGTCTCTGTGTTTGTTCTTATAAAAGTAGCAGGCTGTTTTGGTTACTGTTTCCTTATAGTATGATTTGGGTAATGTGAGGTCTCCAGGTTTGTTCTTTTTCCTTAGGATTGCTTTGGCCATTCGTGCTCTCTTTTTGTTTCCAAAACTTTAGAGTAGTTTTTTCTAATCCTGTGACAAGTGATGTTGGTATTTTGGTAGGTATTGCATTGCATTGGTAGATTACTTTGGGTGGTAGAAATTTCTTAACAATGTTGATTCTTCGAATTCCTGAGAATGGGATGCTTTTCCCTTTATTTGCATCTACACAAAATGGAAATCTATGATTTCTTTCATCAGCGTTTTGGAGTTTTCTTTGTAAGATCTTTCACCTCCTGAGTTAAGTATATTACAAGGTCCTTTATTTATTTGAAGCTATTATAAATCAGACTTCTTTTTTTTGAGACAGAATCTCAAACTGTCACCCTAGGTAGAGTGCCATGGCGTCATAGCTCACAATAGCCTCCAACTCCACCTTGAGCGATCCTCTTGCCTCAGTTTTTCTATTTTTAGTAGAGATGGGGTCTTGCTTGTGCTCAGGCTGATCTTGAACTCATGAACTTAAGCAATCTACCTTGGCCTCCCAGAGTGCTAGGATTATAGGCGTGAGCCACTGGGCCCTGCCTGAATTCTTGATTTTATTCTCAGCTTGGTTGTTATATTAATAGTTTACTAGTTTAAGTGTGGTCATCAACTGAGGCCTCATTACAAAGGGGATTCTTGACTATGGACTTGTAGAAGGTGGGAAGGTATCAGAGGTATTCACACGTAAGCATCTGGACAGATAGGTTTCCAAGCAGAATAATTATACTTTGGAGCTTTTTATAATAAAATTTTGTTTCCCTGATAAGAGCTACCTCTACTATGTGTCAGGGAGTGTATACATACTACTTTTATTTTGTATACCATCCATCCATGGTGAATGCCATTTTAATTTAACAGAAGAAATTTTTCTTTCCCAAGCTGAAAATATATGGAAAATCACAGAAATAAACAATTCACAAGTTTTAAATTGCATGCTGTTCTGAGTAGCATGATGCAATCTCCCACTGTCCTGCCTGAAATGTGAATCATCTCTTGGTTCAGCTATTCATGCCGTATGTGCTACCTGCTTGTTAACAGCTCAGTTGATGGTTCAATTATCAGATCAAAATAACACAGCTTATATAGGGTTTGGTATCATCTGCAGTTCAATCCCAAGTGAAGACAGCAGCTGCTGCAAATGGTCTCAAGAATTAGAGATGATGGAAGAACACCAAGGAGGCCAGTGTGGCTGGAGTGAAGTTGGAAAGAAAGTATGCACAGCTAGATCAAAACACCACACTGTACCCTACACATATACACAATTATTATTTGTTAATTAAAAATGAACTTATTTGAAAAAAGAGGCCAAAAAAGTGTTGGTAGAGCAAAAGGCAGGTAAATTACAGAGGAGACTGTAGGCCATGGTCCGTCTTTTGGCTTTTACTATGAATGATATGGGAAGCCTCTTAAGAATTAGGAAAAGAAGGTGACATCATCTTTTTTATGTTCTGAAAAGATTTCTTTTGCTGCTCCGTTGAGAACATGTGGTAGGGCGTAAGAATGGGAGTGGCGAGACATTTAGAAAGGGGGCTAGTGCAGGAATCTAGGTGAGAGATGGAAGTGGATCAGAGTAGGACTGGGGGAGAGTAGTGGTGCAATTGGGAAATGGATTCAGCCAATAATTCAAAAGTAGAGGCTGCAGGATTCATTGGTGAATTGATGTGGGATGTGAGAAAAAGAACGAAAAATATTTAAGTCCACAATGTTTGCCTTGAGCCATTGGAGTAACATAACACTAAATTAGATGAAAGATGTAACTGGCAGGCTCCCAGGTGTTGAGGAACATCTTTGTGCTGCCTCGACATGTGGTTGGTGCTGCTTCCTGGCCCAGATTTATAGACTTGATACATTGATTTGCTTTTTCCTTCTTGCCAGTTGCCACCACACATGTGCCTGGGTCCCCAGTAATTTATGGAGGGTGAATATTAGCTACTGTTTGAATAAAGTATTCCAGTGACAGAACATGAGCATTTAAATATTATGAGTGCAACCCAAATCACTCGAGGCAGGATGATTTAGAATGCCTGTCATTTTGTAATTGGGTTTTATATCATTGGATGAAAAAAATTTATGTGGCTGCTTACCTGGTCCCATTATTTGGTTTCTCTTTTTGTCTCTGACTGCCAGAGTCTTGCCTCACTGTACCTCCAAGGCTAATTTAGGTTATCAGAGTTTTTCAAAATGCCTTTTAAACCAACAGAAAAGGCTGACAGCTTCATTAAAAAAAAGAGCACGTGCCATCTTACGACATGGCCAATAAAATGTTATTTATACGTTATTGCCTAAGAGGAATGATTTTATCAATATTTTTACTTGAAAGGATGTTAGCTGTTTCCTCTGAGTAGTCTGGAAATGTTTATTTTAATTTACACAGCAGTTTACTGTGTTTTTGCATGCTTATTGATAAGGGCTAGTTTGACTAGAAAATCTGTGCAGGAAAAACATTTGTTCATCTGTCTCATGAATACCGAACTATATTATGGGACTTTGCTTTAGGATGCAGTGAGAGAAGGGTTATGAGCATGGGTCCAGGGAAACGAGAAAAAAACTCAGAGATAATCAGAAGAGAAACAAAACAAAACATATAGTTATGTATCAAAACCAGAAACATCCATAAGTAAAAGTAGTGGTGGAGTAGATTTTTAGGTAGTTCTCAAGACCCCTAGGAATAGGGTGGAAAGTGCACTCCAAGTTAGAAACATGAGTGAAAGTTTCAATGGATGAATGAAACGAGATCCAAATAGGTACTTTAGAAAGTGTTGTCAAGAATCATGATCTTGAATTTAAAATTAGATTCTGTGGTCCAGCAGCAGTGGGCGGGGTGGGGGGGGGATAGCTGACTGCTGTTGAATGGAGTCCTGTGTATTCCTGGTGAGCAGTGAGGAAGGCACTGAGAACTTCCCTGGTATGGTCAGACTAGTTAGAGGTTTTTGTTTAAGTTTGTGGTAGTATCACCACAACCCACCCAAAAATAATGGGCAGAGCAGTTGCGGCAGTGTACCGAAGGCAGGTGGTTGCCTGAGTGCCATGCTTTGAAGGCCCATTGTAGCTCAGTGACAGTACTTAAGGACGGTTGAAGAGATGACACAGTTGATCCTAAAATGATGGGAGTCTCATACTGTGGAATTATCCACTTTTTTCTGTTCTGCGCTGTACATATGTTTAAACTGCACATTTCTTATTTGTAACTACTTCCTCCCACTCAAAGCTCCTTGTATGGACATTTAAAAACCACAGGTGGCCTGGGTTCCCATTTCCTGAAAACAAACCAAACCAAACAAACCCCAAGGAGATGGAGAATTAAGCAGAACACCCTAGAGGCTTGTGCTTTGACATCAGATGTTCTGAGAGAGAATTCTAGGTTTACCACTTAACACGGTATGTAGTTAATAATTCGAAAAGGTTAATAATTGGAAAAAAATTTCTGTGGAGCTTAGTAGATACTGATAGCTAATATTTATCTCTAAATTTGTTGTTTTTAAATAAAAGTAACTTTTAATATGGGAATTTAGTTATTAGGACTTGAAATTTTCAGTAGAGAATTTTTTTTTTTTAAGAGACAGAGTCTCACTTTGTCGCCCTCAGTAGAGTGTTGTAGTGTCTCTGCTCACAGCAACCTCCAGCTCTTGGGCTTAGGCGATTCTCTTGTCTCAGCGTCCTGAGTAGCTGACACTACAGGTGCCTGCCACAATTCCTGGCTATTTTTTTGTTGCAGTTTGGCTGGGGTGGGGTTTGAACCTGCCACCCTCAGTATATGGAGCTGGCGCCCTACTCACTGAGCCATAAGCACTGCCCAAAAGAGAATATTTAAACTATTAAAGGAACTTAGATTTTTTTGGTGAAAATTTCATTTTCTTTAAGAGGAGGATACTTTCCATTTTTTAATAGTTTATAGTATATTTATCAAACTATTCTGAAATAACATACGTTTCAAGGCAGAGCTTTAAACTAGAAATCAGCAATAAATATTGCATGCAAAATAGAAAAAGTCTGGAATAACCTGTCTTTTGGTGTTAGAGGTCTCTAGGCATGAACAACTACGGATGTGGAAATGAAATTAGATGTTTAACCGAGGCACAGGTATTACTGTTTCCTTTTTCTCCATCTCGAGCTGATGCAGGGTTTTAGCTGCTTTTCTGCCTGGTTTGGACTGCAAGGCAGTAGATTTATTTTCTGACAGCAATCCAGCTTTTCATATTCCCTGAGATTTAACCTGACATTGGTTATGTTGACCCTTCACCCATGGAGTCAGCAGATGGAAAAGGAAAGGAGCTCAGGGAATTCCGAGTTAGAAATTCACAGATAAAAAACAGAGTTTTCTTTGAATTCCACTATTGGTTTGTCCTCTTATGACACTGGACACTCTGCAGTGGCATTTTTAACTTGCAAATGTAATTTCCCCTGCTTGTAAGTGTTGGTGTTAGAAAGCTTTCCACCTACGATCCACTCCCTGAACAACTGATTTGCTAGACTCTGCTTCAGCACTTTCAGAAATGAGAGGTCTTACCTCACAACACATTTTTGGGTAGATAGGTTTTCACATTCCCAATTTTATTTAGCTGAAACTACATAATTGGCAGAAGTCAGATGAGGTCAGACACTGAAGTTGACAAACTCATCCTAGAAAAAGGGCTCAAGAATAATACATTTAATTGTGGCTCATCTCATTTCTAAGTGGATATTTCATTTATCTTTTTCTTTAATTTAGATCATTGCCATGAATTTTTTTCAGAGATACTTGGAAAAAATATTGAAACATATTAAATTTACTCATTAAATGATTCTTTCACTTATTTTTCACAATAATTGTATTGTTAGTCAATCAGGTTATATTCAAAGTTTATTTCCATAGTCTCTGTCTGTCTTTTCTTTGTGAAATTTGTAATGCTATATAATGAATTGATTAATGAACGTATTATTTATTATTCGGTTGCAAAAGTAAAGACAATATCTCTCACCTGAATCACCTGAGATCAAGTCAACCACTGTGGCTTTTTCGGAGCTTGTCTAGCAAATTTGTCATGTATAGACCTCTTGGAGGTATTTGATACTAAATACAGAGAATCATAACCAGGGGTCTGTGATCAAAGGCATCCATGAATCCCCTACAATTATATGCAAAAATTTGGCTGTGCGTCTTTGAGCAGATTTTAGGGAAAGAAGAATCCAGAGACTTGCCAGCCTTTTTAGAGAGTTTCTCTGTTAGAAGCCATGTTACTAGGAGGTGTGGAAGTATATGTTAGTTTGCTAGGACTGCCACAATAAATGCCACAGACTGGGTGGCTTAAACAACAAAAATTTATTTTCTCAAAATTTTGAGGGTGGAAATCCAAGATCAACATGTCACCAAGCATTAGTTTCTTTTCTTTGGCTTATAGGAAGCCATCTTCTTCTGGTCTCTTCACGTGGCCATTCCTCTGTCTGTGTCCTCTCCTGAAAAGGACACCAGTCATCTTCAATTGGGCTCACCTGAATGAGTTCACTTTATTTATCTATTTACTTTTTTTTTTTTTTTTGCAGTTTTTGGCCAGGGCTGGGTTTGAACCCACCACCTCTGGCATATGGGGCCAGTGCCCTACTCCTTTGAGCCACAGGTGCCTCCCAATGAGCTCATTTTAAATTAAATTACTTCTTTATATTTTGCCTCCAAATATAACCACCTCCTGAGGTACTGAGGGTTAAAGCTTCAATGTGTAAAGTTTTGAGAGACATAATTCAATTCATAACAAAGCACTAGGTTGAAAATCAAAAGTAAAAAAGTGGAAATAGCCATTGAATTCATTACAGAACATTTTTCTCTAGTCAGAATCTGCTTGCACAATTGTTATTAGGCTGCAACTCAAGTACATTTTTTTTCAAACCGGTTGGTTTTACAAGAGCTCTCTGGATTGCTAGAGTCAGAATCAATCAGTCAGCAACATTTATCGAGCACCCACTGTGTGCAGAAAGCTGCACCCAGAGCTCTAATGTCTGCAGTATTGATAGTACCAGTCAGCCAGGGTCAGGTTGTCTTGTAAAACAACACTGGCACCTGCCTTTGAGAAGAAGCAGAAATATGGATGTAAAAGGTATTTAGGTATTCTAAGTCCTAAAATGTGAAGGTTCTTATCACAGGAGGATAGCGTTCTTAATAGATGTGTTTGGTTACAAGGACTGCAGTGAGTTAAAGAGGGACCGCAGAACTTTTCTGCCAGAGAAATAAACAGAAATTAGGAGAGAGGGCTCAGAGGTGAGTTATCCAGAGAGGAGAGATGAAAAGAGGGAAGAGGCAAAGGGAGGTAGAAACCCTGCAGGGTGAGGGAAGGCTTGGAAGATGCTCTATTGAAAATGCGTCTGAGGTAGAAATGGAAGACAGGAGGCCTAATTCTTAACTGTAAGTTTTGGGCAGTGCTGTGCAGTGCTGTGAGCTTTCTCTGTTCTCTCCAAATTCCAGTGGAGCCTCCTTCAGGCACAGCTTTGAATCTTTGTTGCTGAGAGACAAACGGAGAAGCCAGCTGGAGTGGGAAAAGGAAGAAACAACAAAATAAACACACGAACCCACTTGCCTAAGGGCCAGTATTACCAATAATGCTGAGGCTGCTTTTGCAACATTTTACCAAAGCAAGTAGCAGATTTCCCCAAATTTGGAAGCCTATTTCATTTCAGTTTTACTCCCTAAAGTCTGAGCTTTTGTTCAGTCTTTGGAGGCTTCTTCTGGGACAATGAACAGCAGGAAGCCTTTGGAGCATGTGGTGTAGCGGAAGGGATAAGGGGTCATCCTTAACATAGGCGGGAAAGAAGTCTGATTTCTCTACACCCTGACGGATTGAGCAATCACTCGTCTTTAGCCTGGTCCAGCAGTGTTGAGTTTGGGGCTGTTTGTATTACTGAGGCAGTGCATTTTACATTTGTCCTTCCAGGTCCGTCTGCATACAGCTCCTAATCATGCCATGTGGAAGGGCAGGACCTTGCTCAACTAATAAGGTGCCTGCTGCCGCCCACTGCTGACCGTCCTCGGCACCTGAGGTTCCTTAGCCAGGCTGGGATTTTAAACCTCTGGTATCTCATTCTCCACAGGCAAGAACTTGTATTTCAGACTTGTTAAGACCCTCCTGCTTAGCAAAGGGATTGTGATACCCAGAAAGTGACCATAGATGCCAGGGTCTCACCAGGAAAGAGATGGCACTCACGCTGGGTAACCGAGCACATTGGGTGTCCAATGCAGGGTCAATTCACCAAGGTGTAGGCAGGATTCAGCGAAGGCTACAAAGGGCAGTGCACTCCCCAGGGCTACTGTCGGGTGGGAGTCTCTGGGGCTAACATGGTGACCTTGATCCTGGTGAGAGAGTTCTACAGAGGGCCCTATGCCAGGAGCTGATTTTGGGAGAAAGACACAGACAAAATGGGTGACGATGTGGCAGGAGGAAGGTGGGGCAAGAAAGACTCTGACCTCAGGCTCCTGCTTTCCACTGCCTTCCTTCATGTTGACTTGGTGCCCCGTAAACCAGAGGTGCCTGTTGCAGTCCACATGGGCTGGCCTCCCAGAACAGAGACCCAGGCAGAGACGGGTGAAGGAGGCCTGGAGGACAATCCAGAGACACCACACTACTGCCACATCATTTTTCTGTATTCTGACAGCTTCAAACATTATACAAATACAGGCTTTCTTATACCCAGGGCAAGTGTAGGCTACTATTTTCAGCTTTGCTCAACGTCATTTCCTCCAAGAAGCCCTCCTCACAAGCCTAGTGAGAAGGAGCTTTGTCATTTTTTGAACATCTATGGTCCCATATTCATCATACTCACTGAACAGCAAGATGCCACCTTGGAGTCAATGGACACAAAACCTCTCTACTCCATTTTTAGCTCCTAAGGCCATTTTCCCCCATTAACAGTGTTTATTTTATTTTTTTGAAGCGGTCAACCATGGAGTAGTGGATCTATGCCTCAAATGTAACAGGTCCTGGCCTTGTGTTTTCACTGTTGATAATATGGTCCAGTCTCCCTCCAAATGATAATGACGGCATTTCTAGCGTGATTCGTGCCACCCTCCCCTCCAGCTTCTAAGACAGGGAGCCAAAGAAGAATCATCTGTCTGAAAGGTCATGGGATGCTGGTTACCTCGTTCCGAAGTCTCTTGCTGATTGCCTGAGTTTTGCCTTAGCAGTTACTCCACGACTATTATCATCTGTTCTCTTTCCAGCCCAACTCCTTGCTCCACATAACTCTTAACCTCAGGCTCTGTACTCTAGTTTGGCAAAGTCGCTTGCTGTCTCCTCACCATGAAAAGCAAAATTGCTTCTGGTTCTCCACATGCATCTTGTTAAAAGTTTGTAGCACTTTCTTGTTATCTTCCTGGATTATTAGAACGTCGCTGTTGCCTGAGGTTGTGGTGAGAGATCTTAGCAGAATTCCACAGAAACTCAATCTTGGATTTGTTGTAGGTGGATTTTGAAATCTGTAGGTAGCATTAAAGGTTCTCCTTAAAAATTTTTAATCTTCTTGACTTGGGTTTATTAGTATAAACTATAGCATATTTTGGATCTGGACTAGCATTTTAATTATTTCTCTAAATTCTGTTGATCTGTAACTTTTTTTTTCCTGTTGACTTTTTTTCATATTTGATTCTTTTTTTTTTTTTATTAAATCATAGCTATGTACATTAATGCAATCATGGGGTACAATCTGCTGGTTTTATATACAATTTGAAATGTTTTCATCAAACTGGTTAACATAGCCTTAATGGCGTTTTCTTAGTTATTGTGTTAAGACATTTATATTCTACACCTAGTAAATTTCACATGTACCCTTGTAAGATGCGCTATAGGTGTGGTCCCACCAATTACTCTCCTTCCACACATTCTGCCCCCTCCCCTCCCTATCCCCTTTCCCCTTCTTGGGCTATAATTGGGTTATAGCTTTCATAAGAAAGCTATAAATTGGTTTCATAGTAAGACTGAGTACATTGGATACTTTTTCTTCCATTCTTGAGATACGTTGCTAAGAAGAATATGTTCCAGCTCCATCCATGTAAACATGTAAGAGGTAAAGTCTCCATCTTTCTTTAAGGCTGCATAGTATTCCATGGTGTACATATACCACAATTTATTGATACATTCGTGGGTCAATAGGCATTTGGGCTACTTCCACTTGGCTGCAGTAAAGATATATGCAGTAAAGTACATATATCTTTGTTATAATGTGATTTTTGGTCTTCTGGATATATACCTAGTAGAGTAATTGTAGGATCGAATGGCAGGTCTATTTTTAGATCTCTAAGTGTTCTTCAAACATCTTTCCCATCTGTAACTTTTTAAGCATTTAATAAATCCTTCTATTTCAAATGTTGGTGAAAGCATACAACATCAATAATTTCTTATGATTGAATTTGACCTATTAAGCAACACTCTTTGGTTCTCATTTCATCTAGGTATTAATTCTTCTTTAAGTGTTTGGTAGAATTAACCATTGAAGCCATCTGTTCCTTGGCTTCATTGGAAGATTTTTTGATTACTGATTTGATGTCCTTATTAATTATAGGTCTATTCAGATTTTTTATTTCTCCATGATTCAGTCTTTGTTGGCTGTGTGTTTCTAGGAATGTATTCATTTCTTTTAGGTTATTTTATTTGTTGGCATATAATTGTTCAAGCTTAGTGTGAGGAAGGTGAGTTAAATTAGGGCTTCTCACCTGAAGGCTGCTAGGTGCCTGGTTGTCTTGAATAACTATGATTAAGCTGGCAGATGCCATGTGTTCCTAAGTAATTGTCATTAGTGTTTAATTTGGAACCACTGTTGTTCTGGCTGCTGTATAAGGCCCCAAGGCTTTATGCTGCCTGTGCTAGCTCACCTGTCCCCAGGAGCTGGACGAAGGTGGATGTCCCCACGCCTGCTTGCTGGCTGCCACTGGTTGAACAAAGGGTATGTCACAGCTTCCTTTGGCTCATTAGTTCTTTTTTCAGTTTGAATCCAGTGCAAACCTTTCCGGCCTCATCCATTGGCACCATACTAAGTTTCTTGCAATTGTTTTTATTTCTGTGGCTTTGGTTGTTATGACTTAATGGTTGGTTGGCTGATCTGACTTAGTAGGTGGATTATGCCTGGTGTATCTCCCTCAGGGGAAGTCGTGGCACTGCATCATCTGCTTAGTTAGCAGCAGGATTATTCTTGGCCCATGAGGTCCTTAGCACCAAGTTTTGCATATTAGTTGGTTTATAATCCTTTTTACAGTCACTGCCAGTTGCTTCAAACTAGGGCTTGTCCTTTGAATCTCACCATGGAGCAGGAAGGTACATTTTTTACAATTTCTCCTATCGTCTTGTTTCTAAAATGAGGCTTTTTGATGTTTTTCTAGTGATCTTTTTGTAGTTTTGTTTTGGTGTCAACAACCATTGGGAAATAAAAAAAACTCCTCTACTTTCTGCCTGCCTCCAGTTAATTGACATTGGGATAGGGAGTAGCATGGGTCTAAAAAAGGGACAGAGGTTGCTAACAGAGAAGTGACAAAAAGTGTTGTGGATGGGGTGGACCATATGCCATTGTCATGTGAAGATCTGAGGCCAATCACTTTTTTCACATGGTCTCATATTTCTCTGAGTGTTGGTTCTTTATTCTTTTTCCCTGCGTCTTTGACTGGGTGAGATGAGTTTGAAAGCCACCTCTTCAAGCTCTGAGATTCTTTCTTCTGCTTGATCTGTCCTATTGTGGATACTTTCCACTGCATTTTATAATTTCCTAAATGACTCATTTCTTTAAGTTTTGTTATATCCTTTGAAATGTTTCTTTTTAGTGTGAAAGATTTTCATGTCCTGAATTTTTTTTTTTTTTTTTAGTTTCTTTGTTTTGGCTTTTAAGTGTCTCTTTAATTACATTCATCTTGTTTGCTGTCCATAATCTCAGTTCCATTTCTGACATATTGACAATTTCCTTTTGGTTGGAGTCCATTGTTAAGGATCTATTGTAATTTTTTTTTTTTTTGGCTGTAGTTAAAGTAACTTGTTTTTATGTTGCTTAAATTCTTTTGCTGGTTTCTCTCACCTGAAACCTTTTCTCTTAGCTCAGTGCTGAGAGGGTTGCAAGACACTGTTTTCATTTGCTGGGAATTGTCCTGTTTAGGAGCAGCAGAAATCCCCAGCTAGTTCTAGTGTTTGTCTTAATCCAGAGGTTTGACCCAGTGAAAGGAGGGTGGATGTGCTGAGAACCTCTTGTGCACCTGTGCTCTTATATCAGCCTGTTCTTTAGTTTTGTCATAGTCCAAGTCTTTGCCAGGGGATGTCTGTTTGGATTGGTGGATTGGCCCCCAGGCTGCTGCTGATAGCTTGGGCAGGAGGCTGGGCAAGTCCTTCTTCACTTAGGTGGGTAATGTGACCTTGGCTGGAGCCTGGGGCCTGGAGAGTTGTGGGACCATCTGGGCATCTAGGCAGGTCATGGGACTTTGGCCAGTGCCCACGCAGGATGCAGTACCTTGGCAATTGCCTGGGCATGTGGTATGTTGCAGGACTGCAGCCAGTGGCGGGACAGGTGCCTGGGCATGTTGTAGGTCCACAGCCAGTGCCAGATGGGTTGCGGGGACTTGATGGGTGTCCAGACATATTGTAGATCACAGGACCTTGTGTGGTACCTATGAGAGACATGGGACTTTAACAGGTGCCTGGACAGGTTGGGCTCTTGGCTTGTCCTGGGATGGTTTGAGGGACCACAGACAGCACTGGGGTGGCTCCTCAGACAGCAGTGGTGGGGCACTTGTGGCTGGCAGGGCTGGGGTGACATGAGGTGCCCTGCTGGGGAACTCAGCCATGGTGGCTGGGACTCTCCTTCTGTCCAGGTCTGACTATGGCATTTGCTGTGGTCCTACTCAAGTGACAGTGGTGGTGTTATCAAGAAGGGAAGATGGTGCTGGCAGATGCTGAAGGTCCATGGGCATCTGTTCTTCTTAGATCCTGGGAGGCAGTGGTGTGGTGGGTTGGGAGGATGCACAGCACCCATGCATAGAGGGCATGAGAGCACATACTCTCTCTGCTCCTTCTCTGATGTGGCAGGGTCAGGGGGAGGAGGCTGCAGTGGAGCCAGCCCCTGTGATTCCTCCACAGGCTGGCTTCTGGGGGGCTGAGAGTGCAGATTGCTGTCTATTGAGCCAACCTGGGACCAGACGTTGGTGGGAACCAGTGTGCCTGCTTTCTGATGTAGTGCTGCAGTGTATTCTCTAAGTAGCTCCTTCATCAGTTTGGAGGCCTGTGGTGGTGGGGGAGACCCCTTGCAGCTGGATTTCAGTGTCTGCTGTGTTGATTTCCAGGGAATCTCCCCCCTAACCATTTCCCTTGCATAGACACTTCTCTCTGGTACCTCCCCGTCTGGCCAAGCAGATCACCCTGCCTCTCTTTGAGCACCTCCCCCAACTTTGAGTGTCTCTGCTCACTTTTCTGAAGATTCACAATGTTCTCCTTGAGATTGTCTATCCATGGGTGAATCCTTATAGCCTCAACCTTTGATCCTTTCCTTGAAAGTGGCAAGTGGAGGATATTTCTATTCTGTCATCTTCCTATTTCTTTAATTTCTTATTTCTTTCAAGATCAATTATATAGACATTTGGATAATTTAAATCTTTTCAGACTTAATTTTTGAAACTGCTTGTTGATTAGATAAATTGGGAGGAAGATTTTATTTCAAACAACAGCTTTAATTCTATTTTAAATAGTGCTCCTGTCTGACACCCAGTAGGTAGTCAACAAATATTTGTTGAACTGATAAACAAATGCTTGTGCTCGTCAGATGTTTACAGGATGAAAATGGTGAGTGAACACCAATGTTAATTCCATTAAATGACATCTCCCCAAAGATCTTGTGGTCCAGCGATTGCCTTAGGAGAGAAGGATAGGATATTAGAAATACGGAAGGAATGATATTAGAAATAAGTCTCTGGGTTAGAGTTTCACCAGTGCAAGGTACGGAAGCTCAGCTCCACATGTGTCTTATTTCTCTGCCAAGGTGGTGCAGAGATGCAGGTAGCCTTGGGTTGTTGCTTCGCCAGGCCTTAAGCAATACTTTTTAAACTTGAAGGCATATAGAGGTTGGCCTGGGGATCTTGCTAAAATGCAAATTCTGTTATTTGTTAATAAACAAGGCCTAGTACTATGTCTTTGTTTTGTTAGATGCTTTACGTTTTGTATTAATGCAGGATGAGAGCTTGTTGAAACTTGTTATTTCAATTTACTTAAAATATGAATAATCAATTAAACATAAATAACTACATTTGTTACCTTCTGTTGCCCAGTTCCGTCCCTCAGTTGATTATAAAGTCTATAATTGTCTTATTTAGATGCTGAGGAAGTAATTGACAGCCATTAATGACTAGTAAATCTAGTCCGTGCGCAGGGCCTGTGAGATAGGCTGATGTACCATTTCAAATCCCCCTGTGTGACTTATTTATTAAACAGAATTGTTTTCTTCTGTAGCTCAAGGCGTTGATATTTTGTGGCAGTCTCTTTCTCTACCATAATTCCTTCTTCCGTACTCTGGACTGACTGCCAAGTTCATTGCTATTTCATTTCCTCTGACTTTTAAAATGCTACTATCTGCTAAAGTTTATTTCTTCCTAGAGCAAAAAAGGAAATTAAACATGAACAACAGTGCACTTGAACACAATACATAGCCCTGTTATAGACTGAATAAATACATGCTGAAGTCTTCAAGTATAGTCTATAGTTTTGGTTTATTTGATTTCATTTATATTCTTGCTCTTCCAAATTAATTTTGTTTAAAAAGCAGAGTCTCTACCATCATGGGTATTTTTACCAGACAGGTATCTTACAGTGGAAAAGTGACCACTGCACAGAGGGTTTAATAGCTGGCCACATAGGCTACCAAGTGACAAATGTCTGCAGGAAAATAATTATACGGCAACAGACCCATTTGCAAGGGTAAGAATTGAAAGTGGCCTTTATTATAGGAAATCAATTATTGCATTTTAGAGAGATATCTTTTAGGCCTCTGTTAATATTTCTTTCTCTATGACACATTTCTTTATGATATGGGCTCCGTGTGAATTTGTTACCTGAATGCTCAACTAGAATTAAAATGAAATCATTATTGAAATATGAAGAAATCCATAGATCTTCTTCAAGAAGAATGCACACATGTAGATAAACTCAACTTGTCAAACGTAATTGCAGGGAATTTACAGAACGCTGAAGTAAGATTAACTCTGGCTAAGAAGAGAAAGGAATATGAAGAAGGCTGAGGAAGGGAGGGGAAGGTATCTCCAATGAACAAAAATCAGGAATGAAAAGGAAATAACCAAAAGCTCAAAGTACAGACTGTGTTCTTTGGATTAGCGGCTCATAGCCACACATGCGTTAGAGATAGGTAACTTCTCTGGCAATTTTGTGGTATTACTTAAAGATCAGTGGCAAAGCAGGAAAGATAAAGGAAATTTTGTAGCCTGCGCCAAGATAAATGTTAACATAAAAATTCAGCTACAACACTTAAAAACTTTTTCTCAGATAAAAAGGGGGCTGTGAAAATATTTAATACATGTCTTTTTTTCCCACTGGTACAATAGTGGAAAACTGTAAATACCCTGAATTCAACAATAGAGCATAGATCAATTAATTATGAGCTTTTTTGTCAATATACTACCATGTAATCATGAAAAATGTTATACACAAGTAAATGAACCTGAAATCTCAATGTACGTGTGAAACACTGGTATGCTGGTTAAGTTTTAAAACACTATCTCCCTGAAAAATTTTTGATTATTAATATTTGGAGATTTTAATGATGTAAATACTCCCCCATAGCTGATTTGAAGCTACCAAAGTGATGTCCCTAAAGGCAGAGTTGGGAAGAGATGTGCAAAATTGGCCCCCCTTAAAAAGTGAGCCCATGTCAGCACGTCACTGAATTATGAATCACTAGGTCTGAGATAAGCCTGGGAACTTTTCTTTATCCAAAACACTTCTAGGTCACGCTGCTGCTGCTGCTGCTCTGGGTACAACTGGAGCAGGAAGGTTGTAGAATAATCTTTTGATACAAAGATGTTCTAACATATTCCTGTATGGCAAAAATCATAATAAAATAAAATTTACATGCTTATGTAAATTGTCAGATAATTTCTCCAAGTTATATGGAAAATAAATACACTGTATCATATATACAGGCACCTGATATTTCTATGTGCAATAAGTTGATGCAAGCATAAGATAGCCGTAAGGCTCTCTCTCTCCCCGAATCTGCTCTTCCTTTCCAATTTGGGTTTCATTTTAAATTTTGTGATGTGGTTGAGAATTCTAAGAGCCTTGGAAGATTTTATCAACCGTCTTTTTTTGGTGTTTAATAAATAATACATATTTATCTATCCCTCTGATAGGCAAATCAAGTCTTGATCTTGACTAACATTTAGCTTCAGCAAATACATTACAAGACTGAAAATGATGACTTAAAATACAATGGCTGTAGTGAGGTGGTGAGATTGGGAGCATTTCCTTTGAACTTGTTTGTATTTTTTATTCTGTGAACATGTCAATTTTATAACAAAATGTTATTCAAAAGGAACATAGTTTTACACTTTTTGCTTTTCAAACCTACTATTGGATCAGTTGTTTTTATAACTAGTTTGATTCTCATTACTTGCCCCCCACTTTATACCACAGTCAGGAAAGTTCAGTATAAATATGATATTTTAAAAGGCTTTAATAAATGAAAGGCAGATAATGGAACTTGGACTTTTGTTATCTATGTATAGTAAGGGCTTTTCTTGTTGGATGCAAATATTGTCTGCTTTACTGAAAATTCTAAAACATTTGTAGCCTTTGGTTTGTTGTTTCTACCTGTGGTTACCACTATCTTTTCTTTCCCCAATTTAAACAAATAAAAAAGTAATACTTATCCCCCTAGGTGGAGTGGTGAGGGGGAGCAGGGCCAGCTGTAGGTTATAGCCATGTACAGAATGACTGGCGGCATCTTAGCTGCCAGGTTGAGCACTCTGGAAGCTGTTGAAATGAAAATACAGGTAGGGCGACGTTTAGTGTCAAAATGCCATTTGGCACCGTAGATTCTAATCCCCTGTTCAGAGGTCCGTATCAGAGCTCTCATTGGTAAGTGGGACCCTAGAAAGAATACAGGTTCAGGACTCTGGTTCTGGAGATGTTGTTCTGGGTATTATATAGAATCAAGGATTTCTATCCACTTAATAGGTAGACTTTCCAAACGAGTGATCTTTTCTATATCTAATACTAGTGAAAAAACTGGATGAGTAGTTGCAGACACAAGAAAGAGAATAAGAGAGTACTCTAGTGCTTTTTGATTTCCAATGCAAGATTTGGGATGGAACAGAAGTGAGTGTAATGGATACCGAATCCTGAGTATTGGGTTGGCATTCTACCTGCTAGAGGTTGCATTTGGCTTTGGAATGTTCTGCTTGGAGTGGTGGTGAGAGGCTTGTGCTTGCAGGGAAGAGGATGTGTAAGGCTAGAAGCTGAAGATGAAAATGAATTAAGGTTGTATTTTTCAGGATAGTCCTAAAATCACTGCATTTTAATCAATTTGAAGGCCTATTAAAGATGTAGATTTTCAGGCTCTCTAAACTATTTATGTCAATGAATCTGCTGGCTGTGAAGCATCTCAAGTGTGATTTTTTTTTTTTTTTCTTTTTTGTGCACCACGGAGCCCAACAACTACCAACAGAGCAAGGCACTCAACTCAAGATCAGCCTGTGGCTTGGAAGGCCTTTTGTTTTCAGCTCCCCTGATACTCCCGTCCTTTATTATTCAGCGCAAATGCTATCACTTTTGCAAGGCGATCCTTAATCTTCCTGTGTGAAATGAATCACATAATCTTTGATTGTTTTTTCACGGTACTTTCCTTTACTGTATTTTGAAAAAGTAAATATCCTTGTGGTATAGTTATTTGTATGTATGTGTCTGCTAGTGCTGGGGAGGGGTGACAGGGGTTAAGAGTCAGTCAGCCTGGATTTAAGGCTCAGTTCTGTTTCTACCAGCTGTATAACTTCAGTTGCTTACATGTTTTAATGTCTTGCTTTACTTATCTGTAAAACAGTTAATTGTGAGAACTAAATGAATTTAGGTAAAGCACTTTATCATGTATGGTGAACCCTGTATACTCAAGGAAATTTTCCCATTATCATCTTCTAGGAAATATAGCCTGTCTTATTAATTTTTGTCAAGCACAGAGGTAGACGCTCAAGAAAATTTGATAAAAGTACATTGAATTCATGTCACGAGACAAGTGTAAGATCAGACAGAACAATATCCAAGTGCGAAAGAAACATTTGCTCTCTGGAAGAAATCCATGAAAACAAATAATGTAATATTTATGCTTTTGGATTTAAGAGTGTGAAGGTGAGGAGATTTAATTAAAGATATCATATAGAGAAGCCAGGGTTAGAGAACTGCCAGAGTTTTTAAAACAAACTCTGAAGTTTAATCAATATGTCTGTCATGTGTGTCCTGGAGAACATAACTGCTACTTGTTCAATGACCTACGTCCTTCACGATGTTTTAAAAAGCAGGGCTTGCTTTAGAAGTACAGCATATAAGTGAATTGGGAACTGCTGGGCAATGTCCCATTTCCCATTTGGTTTTAGGATTCTATTGTATAGGACCTCAGTTTTCAAGCAGTAGAATCTTACTGAATAGTAATACAAGTGTTCCCACCCACCATTCTATAGCACCACAAGCTGTGTTTGATAATCAGATTTGTGAGTATATAAATACTACAAAAGTTAATTTTGTTTTCTCTTTGTCTACTTAATTTACTTCTGTCTGTTTCCACAAAGGATTTGATCATTAGATAGCTATTTTATGTAAAAAGCAATCTTTCTCAAGCTCTTAATAACTTCAAAAAATATTTTACAAGTGGATCCATTTGTATTTTTCATAATCCAGTTACCTAAAGCTTAGCATGCAAAATATTTTTAAAGTTATGTTTATTGCAACTTATCAAAAAGCTGAATATAAAATTAATCTTGTATCATTTTACATGCATAATTTTATGTATTTTTTAATGAAAAAATTAAGGCTATTATTTTCAACAACAAACATACAGATAGTTTACTGATTAAGAGTCATTCAGATAAGTTTTAGGGAACTAGTGGGTAATTTTACTTTGTTGGTATGTTTTAAGCTGAAAGAAAGTGTTCATTTAAAAATTTATAAGAGATTTCCATGTTATTTGAAATATTCTCTTTGTATCATGGATAATACTCTTTGTTAGACAAGACTGAGAGCGAAAGCACTTGAATTCCTACCATAAAATGTTCTTTGCAGATTAAATTTTAAGACTTCAGGAAATAATTATAGCAAAATGTTCTAATGAAACTGTATTAAAGTTTCAGCTTGTGCTGCAGCATGTAGGCACAGGTGGCCCTGGCTTATAGCAGAGGCTCTACTTTTTATTTTCCAGGCCTGTTCTCTTTTCCAACAAAGATTCAAAAGAGAACTAGCCCTCCCCAGAAAATTCTCAAAGCCATGTCTCCAGTCAAAGCCAGTGGTTCCCCCCCACCCCCAAACAAACAAACAAACAGTACCTCTGCTCTGGCTTCCAGTCATGCTGGAGTAAGAAGTATCAGATTTAGCATGTTGCCTGAAAAGATTTACAAAATGAGCAAAAACATATAGAACAATTTCCACATTGAGCAATAGGCAACAAAAGACTAATCTGACGGAATGGAAACAAGTGAGATGAGCCTTTGATTCTCTAGTTTACTTTCTGAGAGAGTTTACAGCCCACAGGCCAGGAAAGACAAACTAATATAATACCTGGACAGATCTTTGAGTTAAGGAAATGTGGAATGTCAAGGCAGCTAGAACTCACACAATAGAGTACTAGGGAAGAGATATAATTGCACAGAGATCTAATTCCAAGTACCTGCCGAGGACTTCCCTTGAGTGTTCAGCTAAACACCGAGCAGTGGTTCTGTGTGAGAAAATGACTCAATCCTGGAAAAGAACCACGGGGAAGGAGTTAGTAGAACAATCACTGGTAGTTACAGAGAGTTGGGAATCATTTGGATCTCACCAGCCAAAGGAAACATATATGGGCATCTGGTGGACACTTAGAAGGATAATACCTCAGTAATGAGGCAAAATTAACCCTGGACCAAGGGCCGTACTGTTCTGATAAATCCTAAAAACAAATCTCAAAGGGATAAAAATTTCCAACTATCAGCTATGTTCCAGACCAAAGTTCAAGAACATTTAAAGACTATCAAAATATCCAGAATACAACAAGGTAAAATTCGCAATATCTGGCTTATAAAGAATCAAGAAAATGACTCATAATTAGAAGAAAAATCAATTGAAACAGATCTAGAAATGATATAGAAGATAAAATTATAAATTAATAGATGAGAATGTTAAACTCAGCACATGGATCCTCCAGAGTAGCTATTACTAAGGTACCTCTGATGAAACTATGACCCGGAGGGCACGCGTTACTACCACATGTAACAAGAGACCCTTGAATGCAACATCATGGGAGGATGTGAAGAAGCAGTCCTTTGAGGGAACAAACCCAAACCTACCAAAACATAAACAAGTTGAAATCAACAGGCTATCCCTTAAAAATGATGCATCCTAAGCAAAACATAAAAAGAAAAGAGAAGAGAATACTTAAATGAATATGTGAAGGGATTCATGGAATATCTAAGGCAACTCACAGATGGTTCACAATGGGGAGATTATAGCAACAGACATTCAGGAAGTAAGGGAAGAAATTGCAGTTGCTGTAAAGAAAGACAATTGACGGGAAGGAAGATGATTAAAAAGACAAGCAGCAAACAAAAATGCAATGGTGAGTTTACATTGTAGAAACCTGGTCATGAAATTGCAGATTGCTTAGCTGCCCTTGAAAATCAAGACATGGGCACAGGAATATGTTAATGCTGTGGGTCTAGGGAGCATGAAATAACCATGTGTAACACTGAAGTTGATGAATTTCCTTTTGCAAAATATTTTGTTTGTGGGGAAATGAGACACCTGTCTAGATCTTGTCCTGATAATCCCAAAGGACTCTATGCTGATGGTGGTGGTTGCAAACTTTGTGGCTCTGTGAAACATTAAAAGAAAGATTCCCCGACAGTCAGAATCCAGATCTAATGGTCACAGTTGGTCACTGGGCAAAGGGAATGAGTGCAGACTATGAAGAAATTTTGGATGCACCTAAAACACAGATACCCAAATCAAAGAGACCTAAAATCATTAATGACTAATACCATGTTAGTTACCACCTCATTGCTACTTTCTGAAGGAGCTCCCTTTCCTAATTAGAGCTGGGCTCCTTGGAGCCAAACTTTTATTGTAGGTATATGATCTGGGAGTACTCAAAAACAGTTTTCTGCGTTCTCTTCATCAAAAAGTACTTCTATCTCTGTTTGGAGACAATTACTGAAAAAAGGATGAAGTGATTAAATTGGATTTTCTAAAAGAACATATTTTTTAACAGAGCTTAGAGATATAAGTTTCAACTATCAGCTATGTCCTAGCTGATAGGACATCTCTTTTTTTAAAAGCAAAATTATGCACAAATATAAACTACCCCTAATAAAGGGAACTGCTTATGAAATGAATTTTGGAAATGAATTTCAATTATATTGTTTTCTTGGTTAAAAGTATCAATATGTTGGAGGATTCTGGGAAGATGGCCGACTGGTAGCAACCCTGGTCAGAGGCTCCTGAACAAAGGAAGAAAAACTGGTTGGAATCAGAATCTATGAAGTCAAAGACGGGGAGCTGAGC
>NW_003852498.1:2678794-2682042 GCF_000181295.1 Otolemur garnettii
ACACACTCCAGCTAGAATCCAGGAAATGACAGCTAGCTGTCTGGGAATTCTAGGGGACTGCTTTAGGATACCTTTCTCATCTCTCTCCTTCCTCCTCCAACAATAGTCCTAATCCAAATCCTATAGAGTATTTTCTACAAAGATGTCTTAGAAAACAATACCAAACCCACTGCATCCATACCCACCCTCACCACATCCATCATATTTTTTATTATCTGTCTATGTCCTGGACTACAACAAAGATCTTTTATTAGGGCTCCCTGATGTCAGTACCTTCCCTCCGATCCAGCTTCCTTAGAACTGCCTGCCAGAGGGAATGTGTCTAAATATCATCTCTGTTCTTGCCTTATCTGTGATCAAAATTGTCCCTTTCCTCCCAACTGCCAGCACAAGCCAATCCAGACACCTATCAAAAAAAAAAAAAAAAAGTATCAATATGTTATTAGAAATTTATAAGTTGCCACAAAGTTTGTGTTTTTAAAGTATTGCATAAAAATATACATGCTATTAAAAAAACATTAAAACAACTCTGTACCATATGCTCAGGAAAGTACAGGAAAACATGAGCATTTTAAGGAAATAAAAATTATGAAAAATACTCCAATAAAACTTCTAGAGATAAAAATATAGGGTCTGAAATGCATACAGTAGATTAACAGCAGATTAGTTACTATAGAAAGATTAACACACTTGAAGAAATTGTAATAGGTGCTATCCAAAATGAAACACAGGGTGAAAATGACTGGGGAGAAACTCGCCCCCTGAAACAAAACAGAGAATCAGTGAGTTGCAGAATAATTCCACGTGGCCTAATACATGGGAAATTAGAATCTCCAAAAGGAGAGGGAAACTATGACAGAAAGCAAACAAAAACAAACAAGAAATTATAGAAATAATGGCTAAAAATTTCTGTCAAAATAGAAGCCTAATAAACCTTAAGCATAAGAAACATGAAGAATGTTTATCCCAGGCCCATCATAATCAAATAAGAGTGATAATAAAGTGAAAGTGGGAAATATAGCTGGAGTGGGATGGGGAATGCATCCTAGTGGTATATAGAAATGAATTAAACAAAACAGTGAAATTTCTTCTGGAAATGATGCAAGGTAGGAGATAATGTGACATCTTTCAGGTACTAGAAGAAAAAAAAAACCTGTCAACTTGGATACATATACCCAGCAATAATATTTTAAAAACAAAGCCAATGAAGACTTTTTTTGACAAAAGCTGAAAGAATTTAACATTATCATATTTGCATTATAAGAAATGTTAAAATGTTACTTCACAGGCAGAAGGGAAAAATACCAGAAACTAAATCAACACAAAGACACGAAGAGAAACTGAAATGGTAAATATGTGAGTAAATATAAAGGACACAAAGAAAACTTTCAGACCCTGCTGCTGGTAAAGTCAAATGATGTAACAACTTTGGTAAACAGTTCGGCAGTCCTTTTTAAAAGCCAAGCATCCCTTACCATATAAATCAGCCATTCTATTCTTAGGTATTTACCCAAAGAAAAGAAAGCACAGTAAGATTTTAAAATGAATAACGAAAATAACTGAGGACTATAAAGTGCTCTATGGTGTTCTATAGTTAGCACTCTGGATTTCAAATCCAAAACAACTGAAAACTGGAAAAATCCCAAACATCTGTCAACAAGTGAAGTAAGAAGTAAATTGTATTTGAACAATTCTACACTAAGTGTCAATATGTATCAATTAATATTATAGTAATGAAAGGGAATGCATTATTGATTAATTGATAAATTCAACAACATTTGTGAACATCATATGCATTATCAAAATATCATAGGTACCCCAGAAATAGAAAGTTTCTGTTCCTGGCAGTTTAATACTGAGCAACATGAAACAGTGAGCTAAGGCATTCCCTGTAAGTATGCTATCAGCTCTGACACAGGATTTACCAGTTTTATGTGGACAAGTATATCCCTGTGAGAATGTGGATGAAACAAAAGCAGCTGTCTTCATCTGTGGAGTGGAAGTTGCATGTTGAGGATGACAAAACAAAAAGACAGAAAAAACTTAAGTCTGTGGTACATGGAGCCACTACAGCAACCTTGAACTGTTTACCTGTGATTAGGAGGTGAAATTCAATCTTGTTTAAGCCACTGTTATTCTGGCCTTTGCGTCAGCAGTTGAGCCCTATCCTAACCAATATAAAATTTTTCTTACCCAGTGTGCCCCTTCCTTTCTCTTTGTCTTTGCTAAAGGTGTCCTTAGACCTCTGATCGAAAAGGTTACTAAGATGTACATGGTGACAACATTTTGTACTGATACATAAATTTATCCCATTTACACTTATTAATATGGCAAGTATATTCAATCTTACTTATATCTTTTCTTTTTGGAGGATGTTTACTATATTTTTTCTTTTATCCATCTCAGTGTATTCATTGATTTTTTATTTGATTAAAAATTGTACACATGATGTTTTAAAATATGTAGACATTGCTGAATGGCCAGTTAACATATGGTCATCTTTCAGTATCTGCGGAGGATTTCTTTCAAAACCTCCTGTGGATACTAAAATTTATGGATGCTTAAGTTCCTCATGTAAAATGGTGTAGTATTTACATATAACCTGTACCCATCCTTCATATACTTTAAATCATCTCTAGATTGCTTATGGTACTTACTACAATATAAATACGATAAATAGTTGTTATACTGTATTGTTTAGGGAGTAGTGACAAAAAATTTTGTCCATGTTCAGTACAGATGCAGTCATCCACTTCTTTGTCTTTTGGAATACTTTTGATTTGTGATTGGTTGAGTTCATGGATCTGAAGAACCAACTGTATGCACTACCTTACATACCTATTATTCTTTTATGGTGAGAGCACTTGCAATCTCCTCAGCAACTTTCAAGTATACGATGCATTGTTATAACTATAGTCCTCATTTTGTACGTTAGATCTCTTAAACTTTTTCTCCTGTCTAACTAAAGTTTTGTGTCCCTTGACGATCTTCCTAATCCCTACTGTTGCCACCTCAGCCACTGGTTACCACCACTCTTCTCTATTTCCCATGAGTTTTGATTTTTTTTTTTTTTTGCAGTTTTGGCTGAGGGCAGGCTTGAACTTGCCACCACCCTCCATGAGTTTGATGTTTTTAGATTCCACATGTAAGTGAGGTCCTGTGGGGTTTGCATTTTTGTATCTGGCTTAGTTCACATACCATAATGTCCTTTAGGCTCATCCATGTTGATGCAGATGCAGAATTTCCTT
>NW_003852498.1:2682907-2695227 GCF_000181295.1 Otolemur garnettii
ACCTCCAGTATATGGAGCTGGCGCCCTACTCCTTTGAGCCATAGGTGCCTCCTGTTTATGTCTTTAATCCACTTTGAGTTGATTTTTACGTGTGAAATACGGTCTAATTTTAATTTTATCCTTCTGTCTATGGCTATCCAGCTTTCTCAGTATCATTTACTGAAAAAACTTTCTTTTCCTTGTTGTGTGTTCTTGGCATCTTTTTTTTTTGAGACAGAGCCTCAAGCTGTTCCCAAGTAGCTGGGATCACAGGTGCCCTCTACAATGTCTGGCTGTTTTTTGGTTGCAGCCATCATTGTTGTTTGGCGGGCCTGGGCTGGATTCAAACCCGCCACCCGAGGTGTATGTGGCTGGCACCTTAGCCATTTGAACCACAGGCGCCAAGCCTGTTCTTGGCATCTTTAATGGAAACCAATTGACCATAAATGTGTTGATTTATTTCCAGGTTTTCTATTCTTTCCTGTGGTCTATGTGTCTGATTTTATGTCAGAACCATGCTGCTTTGATCACTGTTGCTTTTTGTTATATTTTGAAATCAGGTAGTGCAATGCCTCTAGCTTGGTTCTTTTTACTCAAGGTTGTTTTGGCAATTGTCCTCTTATCTTTTATTTTTTAGTATTTGGTCTCTGTTTGATTATATTACTCCTCCTCTCCTAGATAAAAAAAGGAAAATAGCTGAAACTTAGAGGATTAGCTGCTATTCATTTCCAAGTGAGACTGCAAACTGAGATTCCTGGTTATTTTTACTCTGAGCTTCTTGTTGCATTTCAGGCTGACATACAGAGCAAAATTGGGTCAAGTAGATACATGCCTCTTGTAGAATAGGTGCTCACTAATACACATGCTTCACTTTTTAATTTGGAGGCAAATTGTTTCTTGAACAGTAATTTGCTTTTCCTAAGGATTAGATTATGAAAAGAAATTCACAAGCTGTTTAAATTTTAGGTAAAGACTAACTCGTTTCTGTCAACAGCAGTACAATTTCTAAGAGTCAGAGGCAAATGTCTTCAATTTAACAAATGTTGGTTCCCCCACAAACCAAATGATGCCATCATTGTAATTCACTTTTATATTTCCCAAGCACAATCAGGACTATCTCCGGGGGATGACGTGTCTGTAACCACTTTCCTGATCACTTGAGCACTGGCTCCTCATACTTCTTTTGAAATACCCTGTATGAGGAAGGACCTGTATCTTCCAGAGACTCACCAGAATTGTCTTCCCCTGAATTTTGCCTGTGTTTATCACTCCCTTTTATACCAGCCCACTGGGCTCCCTTGAGCTTGTCTTGGTTGGGTACTTGGGGTATGGAAGTGGTAGAGGGAAGGGAGAAGGAGTGGTCACTGTCTTTTAGCACCATGACCTAAACCTAGAACCTTCCATCAAGGTCTCTCCAGAGAATAAGGAAAACAGGACTATAATTTTAAACAAAATTTTTACTAAAGTGTCAGAAAGGTAGGTAACCCAATGTGGCTACTATTCTTAGAATCTATAGGTGGAACCATTCTCATGAAATATCTGAGAGAATATCTTTCTTACAACGAAAATGCTGCTTCCTGGACTAGCTCCTGGCCAATCTCTCTGGCAAGCTCATGGGTTATCTTTGCCCTATCCTCACTGGGAAGCCAAATTGAGAATGTCTGCATGTATGGAGTCTGGGACTCTATTTTTCTACTGCTTTATAACTGTGGGTTTCCTACCTAACTTTAGTAAATCTTTTACCAATTCAGGTATCTAATATTGAATACTAAGAGTTGTTTTAATTTTATGGTAAAGTAGCTAGACTTTAATCAACTAAATGACCTCAATTTTGTACCAAGTAATCCTTTCTCTCTGTCAGTACAAAAATAGGTTTTTCTTATTTTAGATGAATGTAAATAGTATCATTAAACAAGCACTGAAGTAAAAAGTGAAACATAAGACTAAGATATAATTTCATAACTAATACATAAATATAAACAAATTCTTATTTTTTTTTAAAATCTTCTATTTAGGTACAATGTTCATATTATACCAAAATAGTCAACCGTTTTAACTGTCCAATTAGTGAATTTAGTTATGCTGTAGAGGTGTGCATTTTTGAATATTTTCATTACTCCAAAAATATCCCTCAGACCTGTTTGAACAGCCTTAACATCCTTGAAAATCATTTGAACATAAGTGTAAGGATTTGATTTAGACTCCCGATTTGATTTCATTGATCTGTATGTCTTAAATTATTTGCATACTTTTGGTTAAAGTAGCTTCGTGGTAAATCTTGAAATCAACAAATGTGAGTTCACCAACTTTGTTGGTTATTTTCAAGATTGTTTGGCTATTCTGTATTCTTTTGCAATTCCACATGAGTATTAGAATCAGCTTGTCAATTTTTGCAAAAATAAAAAAAAGGCAGCAGAGATTTGAAAGGGATTATATTGAATGTATGAATCAGTTTGTTGATATTGTCATCTTAATATTATTGTCCAATCCATGAGCAACAAATGTTTTTTAATTCATTTAAATCTTACTCTCAAATTCAATTAAAACATTTTTGGTTTCCCCCCCTCATCGCATCCTAATACGCACAAGAAACTGTGCGTAGTAGTTCTTGCTGCTGAGAAAAAAAAAGTAGGTGGTTATGTGATACATTGGGAGGAGGATTTATATTTTGCTTTCCACCATTTTGTATACTTTCAGATTTTGTATACTGTACATGTATCAGTTAAGTAAAAATTGAGCTTAACTAACAAGGTCCTTCCAGTTTCTTGAGGAATAATAAGATGCACGGGTGTGAATGTGTTCAATGGGCCCGAGTTGTGTGATTCCTTCCTGTTCTGGGCTTGGCCTCCTCTTCCCTTGGATTAGCTCATTTCTGTTTCTTAGCACCTGCCAGTACCTCTTCTGTGTCCTGATTCACACAATTTAATCTTGTGTATAGATATTTTTGGCTCTTATTCTTCTCAATACTTTAGTTGGTTTTGACTAGTTGTCTGTCTCTGGTTTAGATTAAACACTTATAATGAGGAATAGCTGTTCTCTGCTCCCTTTCCCATTCCTGGGTCTATCCTTCTTCCTGCCTCACCCTAATACACTCTCCGATACCACAGTTTCATCTTCCTTTTATAGGGTGATATCCTATACTTTGGATGCTTCTAGAACTCTTTTTGTGTCATTAACTTAGATTTCCTGATTCTTTACTTCTCTGGCTTGAATCTTGTAAGTTCCTTTTTGTTAATGTGTACTTTTTTGTAGTAGATAGACCACATATTCTCTCTGTAAAATGAATTTTATCTTAAAACTTTTAGGTATTGGCTCGGCGCCTATAGCTCAACCGGCTGAGGCGCCAGCCACGTACACCTAAGGTGGCGGGTTTGAATCCCCAGCCCGGACCTGCCAAACAACAATGACGGCTGCAACCAAAAAATAGCCGGGCGTTGTGGTGGGCGCCTGTGGTCCCAGCTACTTGGGAGGCGGAGGCAGGAGACTCGCTTGAGCCCAGGAGTTGGAGGTTGCTGTGAGCTGTGATGCCACGGCACTCTGCCCAGGGGGACAGCCTGAGGCTCTGTCTCAAAAAAAAAAAAAAAAAACTTTTAGGTATTAAAAGTTTTAGGTATTAAAATGTAAAATACAATGACTTCATAAGATATTTATTGATTTAAAAAGTGATCATGAGATTAAGATACAGTGCCTATTAGAGAAAACTTTTACATAGACTTCTTTTCAGTTATAAGGATAAGATAAACAGAATTTTTAAGCAACATAACAGTAATATTTAAACAAATAAAAGAGATGCTGTGATATTTTCTTTTTAATAAAATTTTTCTTAGAAAGTAATTTAGATTTGTTGTAAACAAATCCAACCATTAGAAAATGTATAAAGGTAAATCCATTTGTTATTCTAATGTAGAAAAATAATATTAGTACCAGATTTTTTCTATGTATGTACTAAAATACATCTGTTGAGACAGCTTTCTGCTTTAGTTGAATAATTGACCCATAGTGACTTAATCATTTAAGATGTCATATTATTTCACATAATCAAGAAGCCTGCAGATCAGTGATCATGGGGTTGGTGGGACTGGTTCTGTGAGGTGGGACCCACCCTCCTTCCTCCTCCTAGTCCCTGCCTGTTTGCTGTTTTCTTCAGATGCATCTTGTTTCCAGTTGTAAGATGATGCCACGACCGCAAGCATCCCAGGCACATTACAAGCAGGAGGAAAAGACTGACTAGATAACAGGATCGTCCTTTCATCAGGAAGGAAAATCATCCTAACATCTTCTCTACCCTCATGTTCAGGGCTGGACTGTTTGGTACATTTGTACAAAGAAGGCTGAGAAGGTGATTATAGGGCAGAGGGTAATGGGAGTAACATCAATACAGTTGACTATTTGTTTTTTCCCCTGAGGTCTAGAAAACTTGTTTCTCGAACAGAATTATGATTTTTTTAAAATTAAGAAACAAGTGGAGGGCAGCACCTGTGGCTCAAAGGAGTGGGGCACTGGCCCCATATGCCAGAGGTGGCGGGTTCAAACCCAGCCCCGGCCAAAAACTGCAAAAAAAAAAAAGAAAAAAGAAAAAGAAAGAAACAAGTGGAGAAGGCCTATTTAGTAGGATGCTAACAGCAGCTGTTACGTGTTGTCTCGTGTGTGTAAAGGATTATGTTTGCCAGGAAGTAATACAGACTGGTAATTATCCTGGCGTACACCAGCGAGACATCTACTTCCCTGAAAGTTCACAGCACGCAGTATAAGGAAGTCGGTTCCTTCTGGGTTTCCTCTTTGCTTCCATAGAGAGGGAGCTTATTTTCCACGGTTCAAAATAGTGATTCTAAATTCCAAGCAAGGGATGAGAAAAGGAGAAAGTGAAATGAATGCCAGGGGCCTCCTAGTACTGTCTGCCACACACGGCATGGAGGAGCATTTTCATTGTAATAATGCCATCTTTCTGAACAAATCGATTTGTATCCACTTTTTATCTAGAGGAATCTTTGAGGTTAGGCACACAAAAGCTATGAGAAGTCACATTTTTCATTTGTTTAATTTATGCCTTAATGTTTTCCAATTTAGTGTTTTGGTCAGGACTAAGGAAAATATTACTGAATAATACTGGGTTTTTCTATTGGGGACATTTTAAAGAAAAACTTTAGAAGTTATCTTTTTTTTTTTTTTGGCATCTTTTAGAGATGATTATTTAATCATCTCTAAAAAGCTATGGAGGAAAGGACTGACAGATTTCTCAAGGGACACGATTCCGGTTTTTTGTTCTATGAAAGCTGTGTATAAATTCTTGTCACCTTGTTGGACAGGGAGGATTTTCTTCTTAAACTTTTCTTTCTTTCTTCTTTCTGAATGATTACTAGGTACCAGATATTAGGATTGGACAGATTTATGTGTGAAAAGAAAAGCCATAGTAATCTTTTATTCGTTTTTTTTGAAATTGCTTCTGCACAGATTAAATTTTATATCCAAGCTTAGAGGTAAAAAGCAAGCTAGTAATATAATTGCTCTTTGTCTGGCCTGGTTATAGCTTACTGCAGGAAACTCATTCAAATATGGGTACTTCAATGTTTCTGGCAGAAAATGAAATCTTTTTTCCTTGTTCACATAAATAATACCACTTCAGTGCATCTTTAGTAATCCTAGCTTTGTGAAATGATGTTTTAAAAATCTACTAAGTATTTTCTAATTCAAAGAATTGCTCTAGTAGAAAGAGACAAAACAATTGACTTATTAATCAAAGGCCGTGTGTCCTTACACAATTTGTTTTCAATCTTTTTTTCATTGGTGGAAGGCTTTCATTTCAGAGATAAATGAGCCTGATGTAATTTCTGTCTGCCTGACATTCGTCTGGGTGGTTCTGGTGACCAGCTGTTTGAAAATCTGTTGTGGAGGACTGGCTTCTGCAAGCCACACGATGCCTTCTTTCTTACGCTATGTAAGTCTACAACGTTCTTCATGGAGTCCCTTAATCACATCAATGTTCCACGTTGCCTGGTAGTCAAGCACCTGCTTCCTACTGAAAGAATTTACTTCACAGAGTTTATCCTACATTTAAACAGGCTTAGATTTTTGAAACGTCATAGATGGTATGGCATAAATAAGAAAGGCACAGGGACTGTGATAATATTTGGACTCTCCTTACAACTGGCCTTTTTTTTTTTTGGCAGTTTTTGGCTGGGGCTGGATTTGAACCCGCCACCTTTGGCGTATGGGGCCAGCACTCTACTCCTTTGAGCCACAGGCACCACCCCAACTGGCATTTGCATTTTTTAGCCCCTCTCTGTGGCTTTATTTGATATGAGTTTGTTATTTTTTCCCTTCAAGTTCTGCTTCTGTGCGAGAATATTGATTATTTATCTTGCGGTACATTGTTGTGAATACTTTGAGTGATATGCTGGAACAATAAGATATGGTTTTTGCCCTATTCATTCACCCCAACTCTTGAAGTAACTTCTCAACATTTCTTCTTTTTGCCTCTTGCTGCCCTCTCCCCAAGTATTTTAAGCTTCTTATAAATCATGAGACTGCATCTACCTCTCACTAGAACACTTCCCTCCTCGGCCCTTCTTACATCTGGGAATAACCTGTTATCCAGCTCTGATAAGCAGATATATATCCCCAGATAAAGGAGGGACTACTCAAAATTCATTCTAGTGAAGGCAAGGGAATAAAACTTTTGCAGCCACCTCCCAGAAGCAACAGTGGTAAGGGGATGGTAGGAGCACCTGGTGGCTAGCATTCCAGGATGTCTGTATCATAGGTTGTGTAGTCAAGAGGTCTTCATGAGACCAGTTCTGTGATACAAATTTGGGGATTTTTCTGGGGTGGCTGGCTTGATGACTAATTGCTGGAGATTCTTTAAGTCACTCCAAATATTTAATACATCAAAAATTATTTTATTTTTATTTATTATTTATTTATTTTGCAGGGTTTTTTTGTTTTTTGTTTTTTTTTGGCTGGGCCTGCCACCTCCAGCATATGGGACCAGCGCCCTACTCCTTTGAGCCACAAGTGCCACCCCAAAATTATTTTTTATTGCTTATAACAAAGCACATTGACAGAGAGGCTAAAAACTATGATACCCTTAGTGACCAAAAAAAAGTAAAATAAAAAATTTGGGGTGTCAATATTAATGTGATATGATGGAGATAGAGAAGAGCTCAAAAGACAGGAAAGAAAGATCCATAAATAAAGTAGATATTGAGCTCTGTACCCCTAATTCATTCAACAAATACATGAACTGCTAGTAGATACCAGATACGGTATTATATTCATGGGATAGAAAAGTGAGCAAGAATGACACAGTCCTGCTTTCATGAAGCTCATAGGAAATTAGGAAAGAAATTAATCATGATGATAGTTCTGGCACAGCTCTCTCGGGGAAATAAGATACAATGCTAATTTATATAACAGGCACTTATATCTACAAAAGCTACACGAGGCTTCCCAAAGGAATAACTTTAAGAAACATGAATGGTGTGTAAACAGATGAGGGAGGATCTTTGGGCAAAGAGTGTCTAGGTAAAGGAATAGCATTTGTAAAAGACCTTGCAGTGAAAGAGAAGATAGCACACATTTGGAAACGTAAATTTTTCTTTGTGCTTGAAATATGGAAAGGGAGAGTGGCTGGGATGATCTGGAGAAAAACCAAGTATCTAACTTTGATGGTTAGTGAGCGTTTATCAGGTTAGTGTTCATGATAGATGATATCACACTTGAAAATAATATTCCATGTCATGATAACATTATGATAACAAAAATGATTGCTCTGCTGGCCCTTAAATATACCTAATGAAGTCTCAATATTTTCCTAATCTTGAAATGCAGCTTGTATGGGTTTACACATGAGTAAAAAGCTGATCTGATAATTTGAAGATTAATCATTTTAAGCAACTCTGAGTCAAACTTCTGCAGTGCTGTGCATTGAAGAGAGTCTTGACACATTCTTTTAGAGTAGATGGAAGACTGATGGGAGCAAAGTTTGGGAAATGTTGATTTTCTTATGTTGAAATAGTTGAGCAGGCATTCAACTTGTATGATGGCATACTGAACCAGAATAAGAATAGTGGCAGTGCTCAGAGGGAAAGATAAATGTATTTTTTTTTAAGAGGGTTTTTCTATTGATTAAAAGGATAAGTAGTACTATGAAATAAAAAAATAGGAATTTTTTGTTTAAAAAAAAAAGGATAAGTTTACAATCACCAAAATGTAGAAACAACTTAAATGTCCACCAACCCAGGAATGGATTAAGAAGCAGTGGTGTATATATATGCCATGGAATACTCTTCAGTCATTAAAAACATGGAGACTTGGGAGGAGCCTGTGGCTCAGTGAGTAGGGCGCCAGCCCCACATACTGAGGGTGGCAGGTTCAAACCCAACTCCGGCCAAACTGCAACAAAAAAATAGCTGGGCATTGTGGTGGGCGCCTGTAGTCCCAGCTAATTGGGAGGCTGAGGCAGAAGAATCGCTTAAGCCCAGGAGTTGGAGGTTGCTGTGAGCTGTGACTCAACTGCACTCTACAGAGGGTGAAAAAGTGAGACTCTGTCTCTACCAAAAAAAAAAAAAAAGAAAAAAGCAAAAAACCAAAAACATGGAGACTTTACATCTTTTGTAATTACCTGGATAGAATTGGAACACATTCTTCTTAGTAAAGTATCTCACGAGAATGGAGAAGCAAGAATCAATTCCAATATGAAGCCAGTAGATGATCTAATATGTACCCACATAGGAGAAAAACTGAAATCAATTCAAGGTGGGGGACAGGGGAACAGGGAGTGGGGAGTGGGTGTGGGGGGGTCATGGTGTATGGCGCACCTCTTGGGGGTGGGACATAATTACAAGAGGTACTTTATCTAACAAATGCAATCAGTGCAACCTAATTCTTTGCACCCCCAATGAACCTGAAAAATAAAAAGAACTATTTCTGAAAAAATATAAATCTAATATTTAAAAATAAGTAGACTGATGAAGGGGATGCAATCAAGATAATTGCTTTTTATTTGAAAGGCATAGACTTTCTGGTCCTGAGTTGTCTTTCTTTCTGCTTGTGTTTATCTAGTTGGTATTAAATAAATTGCATAAAATTTATATTGTACCTCTTTTAATTTAAAAGTACAAATATATTTAAAAACATAAGAGTAATGTACCGAGATCCATTCCTCCTCTTCTTATGATGAGCAAAACTTAAGGTAGAAGATTCAGAAAGCATCTATTTCACCCCAGTGGCTATGACAAAATTTAACATTTGCTTTACATAATGGAATTGAATGATAGGTGTATATTTGAAGAGTTGTATGTGATTTATTCATGGCATATAATTGTGAAAAATAATTCCATTGTTCCATTCAGAGATCTTCATTTGTTTATTTCATTTTATACTTACTAAAACTCTGTGAAAGAAAAAAAAAAACATCCCCACTGAACTTCTGAGAGCACACCACTGATTAGAATTTAGTAGCTATACATTTGACCAGGCTGCAGGTAGCAGAACATGAAGAGAAGTTTGGTTAATCAGATGCTTAGTCAGAGACCATGGGAAGAGTTAAGCATTTTTATTTTATGCTAGGTGATAGTTTTCAGAAAGTTCAGATACTGCATAAATGACTTGAGAATTTATAAAGGGTGAAATACATATGAACTGTTAGCTAGGTAACAAATCACTTAATTGTAATTTACAGTTACATGGTTATAGTGATTTTCCTTAATGAATGTACAAGTTGTATTTATTCTACAAAATGAAATAGAGGGTTGATCAGTTGTCCTTCAAACCTTATTGAATAAAGAACCAAATGTCATCCAGTCAGTATTCCGTGTCTTATTTCTTAGGCTTATTTTTGGCCCTGTTCTTTATTTTGGACTGCATCACTTCTTTAGGCTAAAATTATCCTCTGTGCTTGAGGGTAACAACATGATTTTCTACTATTTGTGTATTTGCCTGAAGAGCTTGCACAACCTCCAAGTCAATTGCACTAAAAAAAAAAACTACTAGGAGCTTTGATGTAATGCATAAAAAAGTACCTTTCAAACCCAGCTTGGTTTTAGAAGCTTGTGGACAAAGTGCTTATAGCAATGGGATGACATTATTGGGCTCTGCGAGGTGCTAGCTGGAAAGTTGTGATACAATGTCACTGCTTGAAGGGCTACATTTGTTTATAGATGGACAGTTACATAGCTCTGGGGACTGAAATTTTGTGAAAACATCCACTTATATAGGTCTCCTGGTTGGCCTACTTATATATTTACAAACTAGTTTTCTTGCCATGAAGGTCATTAACAAAACCGTGACTGTTAAACAGAATACCACGTATAATCCCCAATGGCCAGAGCTGGCTTTTGTCAGGTTTAATCAGAAGATTAAATTAGCGGTGCTTTCAAAATCGTATCAAATATAAATCCTTACACAAAATCCAATTCATATCTATTTTCTAAAGAGTAAAATTAGGTGATGGTTAGTCATACAGAATTTAAATACAGGTGTCCATACAGGACACCCTGCGTATATGTTAACACAACCACACACATATACACAAGCATAGAGCTTGCATGTGCCCATGTTTATTATAAAGCTGCTAAAGGGGCCTAAAGCCCTCTCTGCATATTATCTCCCTAAGGACCCTAACTCAGGTAGGATTAGGTGGTAGGATTGAAGTTAGAATACTAGTTTACTTGTATGTTTGAAAATGGGAGAAAGGTGAAGAGGTAGGAAGAAAATCAAAGTGCCAGACTTGGGTCTTGGTAGGGGTATTCTAATATATTATTTCTTCATTGGTTTAGAATGTTGAAGGCTTTGAGAGAGAATCTATTTAGGAAAAGGCAGACTCATTTTCCTGTACAGGAAATGTTGGAAACAGCATGTGTTATGACTGTGTTGATGGAGGTGTCATGTTAAGAACCACACGCTTTTTTGCATCACAGATTCAAGGAGAAATTTCATAACTAGTGAGTCAGAAAGCTTGGCTTTTACGGAAAAACAAATAAGAGGAAGGAGACTGACTTCTCTGGACATTATCTTGGAAGGTCACAGTGGGAAACCCAGACTGCCTGGTTAGACCTCAGAACTCTTTTGCTCCAAAACTAATTTCCTCAAGTGAATGGTAAGAAATTGCTTTCTTATAACAATTCCAAATGGAATGAAATGGGGAAAAGAAGTGGGTCATCAAATGAAGGGCACAACATTAGTCCTTCCACAGCGAGTAGGGGAGGTTGTTGGAAGAAGATAAGAAAGAAAAGCAATACTGACCCTTAGCTTTGTTTTTCAGGATTCATTTCGAAATTACCCTAGAAAAATATCCTTATTCATTTTTAAACGGAGTAAACGGATAGAGAGTGGTGGATGCACTAGTTAAAGACCCTTTAGAGTCCCAGCCAGAGGAGTTCTTCAGTCTGGAGACTTGTGTTGATTCATGAGGCATTGCTCCTCATAACCTTGCTGCCGCTTTGCTTTGTTCTGGAGGCGCTGATACAATTGCTCCACGCAACCTAGGATTTAGAAAAGCCTTTTAACTGCATATCTGCAGATCAAGAAGAGAGAACTCAGAGGAGTTATAATGGCAAGATTCATTAGCAATGATAACCTTCATTACCGTTTAGACTGGAGCATTTGTTGAAAAGATGAAGCTGTCATCCTTTTTTGAGAGCAAAATCCACTGAGTCTAAGTGGCCCCTGAATGTTAAAGGACCCTTCGTTTCTGCCTATTTCCTCACTCATTTTCCTGCAGCGGTGACAGCTGTATTGACATTCACTGCTCTACCTGAGTGCTCTGCCAAAATACAGGAGGGCAGCAGCAGGCTGGGAGCAGCCGTTTTCCCACGGATTCTGCTTCAGCCTGCCCGGGCTCATGAGCTCTTGGGATTGTTTCTGTTGACCTGCTTTCCATCTGAGGCTTCCATCTGAAACAGTCAGGAAAATAGTAAGAGACACCAGAGTCAATGAGTAGGTCTTGTCATAAAAATTGTGTTTTCTGAAAGCGGATACTAGTCTATGTGAAAGATTTTAGCCACTTATTAACGCAAAAGGTCGTATAAAGCCCATTGTTGTTAAGAGGTGGGACTGCTCCACTAAATCTAAGAGGACTATAATTCAAAACTGAAATCCATAGCTCAGAACATTCTAAATCTGGAAGATGAACACGAAAGATACTTGGTATGGGAGATAAAATCATTGTTCCCCTGGATGCATTTTTTATTTTTTTAAATTTCTTTAATTGCCCTCAGGCGCTGCAATCCTTCCCCTGGTGTTCCTAGCTCTTGTAGTGTGAATAGTTGCTCAAATAGATGTTTCTGCCAGGGGCTGAGTACTGGAAAGCTGTATTCCACCATCTTGCTGATGTTCCTTAAGCT
>NW_003852498.1:2696349-2698057 GCF_000181295.1 Otolemur garnettii
TCACATGACTATGGCGGCTGAGAGGTCAATGAGAGGCCGTCTTCAGTCTGGAGACCTGGAGTGCCAGCTGCAGGCTCAGTTCAAGTCTGAAGGCCTCAGCATCAGGGAGGCTAATTGTGTGATTCTCATTCTGAAGCTGAAGAGTGAAAAGAGCTAAAAGCCTCAGGTATAAACCCTGGAGTCAAAAGGCAGAAAAGCCTGGAGTTCTGGTGTCTAAAGGAAGAGGAAGAGCATCTCCTTCTCACCAGAGAGAAACACATACCCTTTCCCCTCCATCTGGGTGCCCAGAGGATTGGTCACGGCCGATCTTCCCACTCAGTCCGTAGACACACCCAACGTGCTCTAGAAACACACTCACCCCCAGAAGTGATGATTTACTACCTTTCTAGGTCTTCCTTAACCCAGCTGCCACCTGACATTCACCATCACAGATCCTAAGATACATGGCTAAGATGTCCTAAGTGTCTGTGATGTGCCCCTAACATGCACAGACTCTAGGAGGTAGAGAAAATGTGCATCTTCAGATGGAGGAAACACACCATTTCTGACTTTCTCCTTTGTACCTGAATCCAAATCTTTCCTACTCGGAAAGCCTACACTTCATCAAAGGCTCAAATAAGCTAGAAACTTGTCAGAAATGTGACCATTCTCAGAAAGTAGAATTTCTGGAATGTTTAACAGAAAAAAGGTTTTAAGCAGTGAAAGGAATACTGGGCAGTATATGTAGATTTAAAGGAAAAATTTGTTTAAATTTTGCAAACTGAGTTAATTGTTCTAAGCTTTACATTGATGTTTTGGGGCTAGCTCTCTCTCTCTGCCTCAGTCTGCACCCATAAACTGTAGGAATCAGGTTAACACAGAAAGGTTGTCACATTATGAGGGAGCCTTAGAATTCCTTCCTTGGCCTTAGGAAGTACATGAAATGTGAGGGTAGGTCATGGAAATCCTTTCCCCTTCTTTGAATACTTTGATTTTTATAAGCTATAAAATAAATGACTTTTATAAGCTATAAATATGCTTTGAATTCCATTCTTAACCCTTTTTAAGGAGTTCTCTGTATGAGAGAGTACGTAGTTTTCTGGGTTTCCTGACTCCGCCTATGTGAAATTGTAATCTTCCCTGAAGACCTCTTCTGCTTCTGAACAGTTAATAGCTGCTCACTCCCTCCTGGCCAATATCATTCATTTAACAATTATGTTTTGAGTGCCCTTGATGTTCCAGGCACTCTTGTGGGCTCTAAAGGACATAAGATATAGAGCATTACTACTGAGAGTAGTAAGAATGCACTGTATTTAAGCAAAGACTTGAAGGGAGAGATGGAGTGATCTATGTGGCTGTTGGATGGGAGAATGTCTCTAGGAGGGAGGAGCAAGGACATGGCCCTGTTGTCCCTGGTAGAACACGCACAGTGTGTTTGAGGGACAAGTCAGTGAGGACAGCCAGTGTGGCTGAAGTGGAGTGAGCAGGAGAAGATGGTGGGAGACGAGAGCAAAGAGGGCAAGGAAAGGGCAGACTTGGGTTTTTACTCCGAATGAGGTAGAAAAACATGTAAGAGAGTAACATAGTCTGACTTTATTTTATTTTTATTTTTTGAGACAGTCTCACTTTGTCACCCTTGGTGGTGTGCAGTGCTGTCATAGCTCACAACAACCTCAAACTCTTGGGCTCAAGTGATTCTCTTGCCTCAGCCTCCCTAGTAGCTGGGACT
>NW_003852498.1:2698520-2701571 GCF_000181295.1 Otolemur garnettii
AAGAGCAGTTTGAGGGGGGAGAATTAGGAGTTTGGTGTCGGGCATGTGAAATTGGAGTGGTCCTTGTTTGATATTCAAATGTCACTTTCTGCTGTTCAATACTACGTGAAGATCTCATTGCTTCCACTCTTTCAAACTGCTTCAATATTACATGAAGATCTCACAGAATAACTAGCAGAGAGAGGGTGAGACTTACTATTAGTCTTCCATTTGTCATATTTCACATATTTTTGGAGTGCAAGAGGCTGAGCATGACACTATGATGCCTTCTGTCATGTGCATGGGTTATGAGATTGACCTCTCATGATGGCTTTGTGAACTCCAGGGAATCATGAGTACTGATTATGCGAGTCTTTTGTTTCACTCCATTGGCCGTGATATTAGTTTCCATGAAATACACTCACACAATAATTATCCATTACTTCCAATTAGTAGTAGTTGTCTAATCTAATTAGTAGTGGTAGATCTAATTTTATTAATATTCTTTTCTAGTATTGCTACTACTTTCATTAATCTAAATTATGATGAATTGTTAAACTTATTTAATTCCATTTAGGTGTTTGGATTCTTTAAATCTTGTTCATATTTAACATTTAAATATGTGAATACAGAAGTAATTAATATATATATATTTTAGATTTTTTTTATTGTTAATATTTTTAAGTTACTTGAATAGATTACATCAAATGCTGTGACCTGGTCTTTTGTTATTCAGGCCTAAAGTGAATTTTGGAACATTCAGCTCTCTTTCCACAACTTATTTAGTGGAAGAATCTGACTTGTAGACAGTGCTAAGGGGATAATAAGAGACTATCCTTGGCCTTTCAAATAGAAGCAGATATTATGCAGCAGATAATAAAATATTACCAAATCAGGTGAAAATCTGGGTAAAAGTGTTAAGGCTCATTACATTTATGATTGCTTCATATGAAGAAGAGAAAGGGGAGAATTTAATTATTTATTTATTCATTCAGTATAATAATAAGAAATTTTACTTGGGAAGAACAAAGAGGAAGTTTAGAGCCCTTCCAGAGAAAGTTGGGAGCGGGTCTCTCTCATGATGAAGAGAATGTGAGATGAAGGAAAAAATTTGTTAATGATACAAAATCCCAAAGTCCTACTACATACCCATAAACATTTTAAAGTCATCTATTAGCTCCTAATTAAATTCTAGTCTGACAATTGGAATTACTTCATTAGCATTCCTGAATTTGCATGTAATTCACAGTTAAAATTTTATCATTTTATTAAAAATTCTCTTTACTACTTCTGTCCACACTGAAAAATGCCACTATTCTTTACTTAATTTTCTTAATAGCCCCAATAAGTCTCACTTGTACAAAAGGTAAAAGTTTAGGAGTAAAATGATGTACATACATTAAACATGGACTACGAGATGGGACTAAGTTCAGGCAGGATTTGGTCTTTGGCAATAGGGACCTTTTGCTGGAGGAGGGGCGGCAAGTTTTTTTTTTAAATAGGACTGGATAGATAATAAATATTTTGAGCTTTTCAGACCATATGGTCTCTTGGCAGTAACTCAACTCTGCCACTGTCGCATGAACATAGTCACAGAGAATCTGTAAAACAATGGGCTGCGTTCCAGGGAAACCTTATTTACAAAACAGGCCTGAGATGGATTTAGCCAAAGGTAGTTGCTTCCCAGCTCTTCTGTTAGAGGCTAAGTGCTTCATGTGATTTTTAACTTTTCAGGATTTACCCCCCAAAAACCAACACTAGTATAAAATTTCTATTATTTGTGCTTTCTTAAAATAATTTTTATTTTAATCTGTGCAAGATCTTGTGCTAAAGCATTCTATGGAAAACACTTTGGGACTTCGTGTGTGTGTGTGTGTGTGTTATTCCTTTTATCCAGCACTTAATAGAGCCCTTGCTATGTACTAGGCATTATAATAAACATTAAACTGTTTAATGCTTATTATAAATTATGCCATGAATGTGCCAAACTCTGCCCTAATGAAGCCCACATTTCAGAGACAATAACCGTGATGGGGAAAGCATACAGTGTTCAGGGATTAGGTATCATGGATGGCTTTCTAAGTGGCATCTAGCCTGAGAGTGACATCTAAATGACATCCAAGCTAAGAGCCAAACAGTCTGTAAGAGTTATCCCCATGAGGAAGTAGGGAGAAGTGAGACGTGTACGGTGGAGGGAGCTGCTCAGTTTTTGAAGAAAGAGGGAATGGGGGAATTGAGAGAATCAAAGGACACCTGGGTTTCATAGCAGTGTCTATTAATTGGAATGTCATGGCACCCTATGGTATTCCAAGTACTTTGTAATTTTGATCATTAATTAAAATCTAGCATTTTTTTCCCTAGAAAAATGTACAAAAGTAAATTTAAGAAAAGGGACTGAACTCCAGAGTCTATGGGTATAAAGTAAGTCATAACTTGCTTTAAGAGTGAAACACGAGTGTAATATAGAGCTGGAGACAGAGCAAGATTTTGTACTAAAATGCTTTGCGTTCACTCTTATTAAAGCTATATATTCATATAAAGTGTCACAAAGTGTAAGGCTTTTGACAAAAAACGCAGTTCTTGTCCCATCTTCTGTTTCAATATCTAAACACCTTTAACTGATTTTTAAATAACGTATTTACATGGCTCCTATTTGACATTTAATTTCCATTTTTAAGTGTTATTTTATATCCCTCCTTGGAAAATGAAGATTTGGTCATGGTCTCTTTCTCTCTCTCACACACACCCCTTAAGTTCTACAATCTTAGGCTTGAATTTTGCCTCCACCATTTACTAATAATTATGTTATATGACTGGCCATTCAGGCTGGTTCTGACATTCTCTAGACATGTCCTTACTGTGAGGCACGATGAGATCTTCCAGGCCCAACTTGCAGCTTCTATGTCCCAGGAATTAAATTGGCCATTTCTTCAAGGAGACCTATTTTGTTTTAGTTTGAAATGGTATTTAAAAATCAAAGTGGGTGTGCTCATCGTTATGATCTGTCCTTCTAGTACCACACCATTTTATTATAGAGGCTTTGTAATGTGTTTTCACATCTTCTAGGGCTAG
>NW_003852498.1:2703435-2719575 GCF_000181295.1 Otolemur garnettii
TGGTAATATTTGTTTTTATATAAGGTTCCCAGATTCCTAGTTGGACTGCTTTGTCAATCTAACACTTGTTCAGTGGGCCACAGGGAAGTTTCTAGCACTTTCTCAGAGTTGGAATAGAACTATAACTATCTCTCACATCTGACCCTCTACATAATGGAGTTTATGCAAATTTGCCTTCCTTTTGGTGGCAATTAAAACTGTTTTTAGTTTTATTTGAGCTTAGTTTTAAGGTAGAATCATGTTTAACTTACTAATTTTAAACTAACTAGTTTACTCCTGTTTAACTTACTAAATTCATTGTGGGATACATATGTTTCACTGTTCTTTTGTTTTCTCAACTGTAAAATGGGGATAATAATGTTATATACTCCAGATTATTATATGAAAATTAAATGATATTTGCGAAACTCAGCCTAGTATTTATATTAAATATTTGATGTCATAATTTTAGTGAGACATGTTCCCAATAAAGCCAGATTTAAGATGGTTATTCTATCAGTACTACCGTTTTCTAGTGAGCTAAGTGTGTGCTTTCTAGGTTTACTGGAAGCAAATGATATTGGGAATTCTGACTTAACTGGAAATAGAATATTAATTCTTCACTTACCTAGTAAATGTAGTTGAACTAGAAAAATATGCGTATTAAGAAGCAAGGTAATCATTATTTTGTGAATGCTTATATACCTGAAAAAATGTTAAGAGATAGTTAATGAACATTGTTAGAAAAGGTAAGAGAATTTAATGAGGTGTTTGTTTGCTGATATTCAAAACTCAATAGCAGCTCTATATGTAAAAAAAAAAATTAATTTACACTTGAATGTTTATTACAACCCAATTTACAATCTCAAAATTACAGAGATATGGAAACAACCCATGGATGGATTAATAAACTATGGTATGTGTATACCATGGAATAGTATTCAGCCGTAAAAAAGTGGAGACTTTACATCCTTTGTATTTTACCTGGATGGAGGTGGGAACATTCTTCTTCATGAAGTATCTCAAGAATGGAAAAGCAAGCATCTCATGTACTAAATACTAATTTGAAACTAGTAGATGAACAACTCCCCACCTACGAGAGTGAAATACAAAATTTAATTCAAGTAGGAGGGAGGGGAGAAAGGGGGAAGGCTTGGTTAGCTCCTTTCATGGGACACCTCCTGGGTGAGGGACTCAGCTACAACTTGGACTTTACAGATTCAAACAATGTAACCTAATGATATGTAACTTCATATTAATCCTGAATAAAAACGAATACATATTGCCCACCCAGGAAGAGAGGATAAAAGTTTTATTATTTCAAGACTAAGAAATTTTTCCTATCAACTGAAAAACTTGAAGAGTATGTGAAAGTAAATTGTTCCTTTCCTGGAAGAGAATTTCAAAATCTTGTGGTATAATAATTCATGCACAAAGGCAAGAGATGTTTAGATAGATCCTGGCAGTGAGAAAAAGTAAAAATAATTATAATTATTGCAATATAACTTTACACTGGCACTCTACCATGTTTTGAAGAGATTACCTAAATCCATTTATGCCATTAACACCATTATATGACCATAGTGACTGACTCTGCAAAATAATCCTTATGACTTGCGCTGAAAATGTAACTCCTCTTTTTGCTTAGGTTAAATTGTGTTGCCAAGATATTGTTCTATTAAAAATGACAGAAACTAAATAAACTATTTTTTAAAAGGGGAGTTTACTGAATTATGCATGCAACTGAGACGTCCTAGAGGGTGGGCCCATCTTTAGTAATAAGAAACACTATGGATTCAGAAAATGATATTTTTTTCTTGTTCTTCTGTTTCTAGTTTCTCTTTTATCTCTTGGTTCAGTTTCTATTGGTGTGTTTGCTTCCTATAACAGGCAGGCTTCTTCCATGTGTTGAAGAAAATACAGCATAGCCACGGAGATCTCTGGGGTCATCTCATCCCAGTTTCATGACTGTGTGTGAGAAAAGAAATGGTATTCACGTATATCATTTCACAGAGCGAGTCTGATTGGCCTGGATGGAGTAATCTGACAAATTTTGGGTGAAACTGTATGATCAAGGGGTTGAGTTGCTTTGTCAGCACAGACCCCAGCATGTGCTACCACGGTTGGGAGAGCAGTGGTGTGTCATAGCTGGTAGTCTGCAGTCACAGATCAGAGTAAATCTAAGTTAGCTATGTTGGAATCAAACCAAAAGAATCATTAGCTTGAGGTTCTCACGAATAGCATTAACATTTTCCAAGTTGACTTTAGTGTATATGCTGAGAGTATTGATAAAGAACTTTCTTTTTATTTAAATTAAATGATAGCTGTGTACATTAATGCAATCATGGGCTACAGTGTGGTGTTTTTATATACAATTTGAAATATTTTCATCAAACTGCTTAACATAACCTTTATGTCATTTTCTTAGTTATTGTGTTAAGACGTTTATATTCTACTTTTAGAAAGATTCACTTGGACCTTTGTAAGATATACCATAGAGGCGATCCCTCCAATCACCCTCCCTCCACTCATCCACCCCCCTCTCCTTACCTCCCCCCTCCATATTCTTAGGTTATAATTAGGTTATAGCTTTTATATGAGAGCTATAAATTAGTTTCATAATAGGGCTGTGTACATTGGATAAAGAACTTTCAAAATGTGTGTCTAAATAACGCTGGGGTGGGGACCCTGAGGTACAATCACTCTGCGTCCTTTACTCACCCGTGACTTTTGGAGGGCTTCTTTTTAGAACATTTAAAAGTGTTGCTGTTAAGAGTGGATTAGCTATGACATTTGGAAATGTCAGAGATAATTTTGGCTATGAGAACACTGGCCAAAGAATCTTACCTATACAAAGTACTATTTGTTGAGAGCCTGAGTGTTCATGACAGTGCTAGGCATCTTCTCTTTGTTCTATTTCAGCAAACAGGTTTTAGCCCTGAGGCAATTCACTCCTTACAAAGCAATTATCATTAGAAAATGTCACTGCATAAATTGTGAGATAAATAATGCCAAGAGAGCTGATTAGTGCCTGATGTAGGGGAGAAGTCCTCATCCCAAGTAGAGCAGAGGACAAGGAATCAAGAACTCAGACGCTGTTTTTCAGATCTGTTAAGGTAATCTCATTAGAACTTACCTGAACAAGAGTTAGTTGGTAGGATCTTTCCAAATTCCACAGATACTCAGTAGGAAGAGACACATTTGGAACTTTGTTTACAAAGTAGTGAGTAGCTGTTAGATTTTGTTTTGTGCAATTGATACATTCCTGAATATAGATATAGATTGAATTAATTAGTAACTAATATTTATTGACTACTTCTAGGGACCAGATTCTATGCCAACTCATTCACAAATTCAGCATTATTAAAATCTTCCTAATAGTCCTGTAATATGGCATATATGAACTACAGTCTTTCTCATTGTACAAATGTGGGACTCTAGGGCAAATTTTGTAAGTTTTCCAAGGTCAACTTGCTACAGTGGGAATGAGTTCATACCCAGATCTATTGAACTCAGTTTATCACATAGTAGGCAAGATCACTACATTTCATGTAAAGCAGGCATGCTATATTCATGGGTGGATTTGATGCTGAATAAAGTCATACTGAATTGAAACCAATTGTTGATACAGGTCATACCTATAAAATTTGCATCTCGACATGATCCAAGAAGTATAATCGTAGCTGGATGTTGGCTCGTTCCTTTTACTTCAGTGTTTACTATTCTTTGACTTAAGCCTGCATATTTAAAGGAGAGAAGAGCTGAATTTTGAATGATGCCCTGAAAATGTATTAAAATTCCACCGAAGTTAAGGTTGGTACAATTTGAAGATAAAATTGCAGTTGCATTTGAATTGTTGTTTATCTGAAGTGCAAATTTAATTGGACATCTTTTGTTGAGCAACCCTAATTTAAGTTCCTTCGACTTCAATTTCTTTGATATTTGCTTTTGTTCCCCTTGAATTCCATTTTCCTTTGTTGGTGTTATTTTGTTACTCAATCACTTTCAGACGAGGCCTGTAGGTTGAGTTCATTATCCACCAGAATCGTTCACCCTAATTTCTTATTTAGAGCTTTGTTGTCTGGTTCATACTCTGATTTGAACTTTTTCAAGGAGAGCATTTACTTTTTATTGTACTTTGACAATTATCCACAATACAGAAATCTAAAGCAGGAAAAGGGAAGGCAGAACAGGAAATAATAAGGTACATTGGTTTTAAGTCTGAAACTTCTAGAGTAAAGGGTTTGTTGGAGAAATGGGATAAGAAACCAGGATTAGCCTATTGAAGTCGGGTGGGTAAGGAGCCTGGGAGTGCTGGAAAAATGGAGAGGTGGATGGTACCGAAGATGAGCTCATCATGTGCAGTGGCAGGAGGATTTTGCTGGGGCAGAGGTCCAAACAATCAGAGGTGGGTGATGAGTGATTAGGACTTTTATGAGTGGGATCTGCTTTGTCCAGAAACAGCTTCTCTTGATTTTAAAGGCTGAACATTCCCCAAAGAGACAAAGTGCTCTGTTAGAATCCTGCACCAACAATTCAGAGAAAAGCTCTTCAGTCCCACCCACAAATATGCATTTGGTTAAAAATGTCTCTTGATAGTGAAGAACCTAATATCTAATTTGAAGGAATACTGTTTGTTGAAGGTACATTATCATATGATATACTTATATCACAATCTGGTCTGCTACATATCTACCTGCAAGCCCATCCAGGGAAGAAAGAAGCTCTGGAAGAAACTTAATGTAACAGAGTTTCACCTGTCAGAGGCTCTTTAATATGGATCTGTAAGCAGCAAAATAGGTACAGTATTTATTTTACCTCTGTGTCTTTGTGTGATACACACACATTTTCAGCTTTTGTCCATAAATATCAACCTGAATACAGATTTGAATTGTTCTGTATCTTCTCATTTACTGCCGATCAACTTCCATTGGTCCAGTTCCCGCTTCGGTGCCTGCCCTTGGCCTTCTCTCATGTGCGTTCTCATTGTGGATTTTCTGAATAGGCACTCGCATCTGCTCTCTCTGGATTTAGACTTTAGTTTCTTCTTGAGAGATTTTAAATCCTGGGTGTTCACTAATCAAATTGTGATGGGTAGTTGGGTATATCATATATCTTAATAAAGACCTAAAATTAGGGTATTGGAAGACACATTGTCAGACCATCACTTATACCACTGCATGGGTATTCTGAGAATAAGGATTCCACAGCTGTCAGTGAATAAAATTGAAATAACAATAAATTATTTTCAAAAATCATCAAATCACCAAAATTCCATCCACCAATCAATAATATTATTAGTTTAATAATATTTATTACTAGGTCTTTAATTTCCTTACATGAGAATTCTTCAAATTGCTTTAGAGATAAGTAAATGTCATACAAACATTTTGAAAGTCGACTAGCAGAGAATCAGAATTTAGTGTGGCAGCTTAGACACTGTAACGGAATTTAATGCTTTATTTTTTTGTGAATTATAACAAAATTTCACAGGAGGAAAATGTTGGAATACAGGTACCCGTGATACTGTTAACTGTAGCTAGAGAAGGTGGAAGAGTGTCAAGTACAAATCCTAGTGGTACAGAACAAATTATAAATTATGGCTTCTTAATATAAAACCTTGCATCACCTTAGGATAATATAAAAATTTCCAATTAAGGTCAGTCATATTGCAGTCCCCTGTATATGTCTATATTTTATCTTTCTCCACTCTCTCCTGCTTTGCTACTCAACCACGTTGATCTACTAATCTACTTCCCAGGTCCTGGATTTGAGGTATTCTTTTGCCATCTCGTCCGTCATGTAATCTATTTCTCTGTTAAAATTCCATGTCTCATCACACTCAATACTTTCTTATCTTTCAGATTTCAGCTTGCTCTATGCTCCCTCCGCTCTCATTCCTACATTAAGAATTATCTCACAATATGGTACTTGCTTAAATATCTTCTAGAGTTATGTTTGAATGCCTTCTGAAAGGAACTGACTCTTGTAGAAAATTTCCCAGCTCACAGAAGTCACTCAAAACATATTTGTTCAATTAATGGGGAAGGGATAGGTGGGCATATCCAACTATAACTGCTTGGAGGCTGTTGGGCTGGGAGACAGACTCTGAGATTCCAAGGATATACTAATGTAATTAACAGATAGCCTCTGATCTTGTTCTGTATAATCCTAAAATAGGACTAAGCACTTTTTCATATTTTGTATACATACACACACACACGCCTGATCTACCTACTCACGATCTTTAGTGTCCTACAGGTAGTTGGGGAGGGGAGATCACATCACTGTGAAAGCTCAAGGAGTGGGTGGAAATACAAATCTCTAACAGGGAGCTGGCTGCTGTTCTTCCACTATGCTAGTGAAATAGTTGCATTTCATGTTCTCCTTTTCCCAGCTTCCAAAATTTGAGTGATATACTTTGGTATGTTGACCTTTTCCATTCTTTGTCCTTCTGGTTTTTATTTATTAAAATTCATTCATGAACATTTTAGTTGGCTATGGTGAACAGGCAGAAAAAAAAAATACTCATTCATTCCACCATGTTTAGATGGACCTTTTCAGTTTCAATGTCTTGCCTAATTTTTACTTTAACAAACTTGTGGATTTGCCCTTATATTTAAGTAGTTTTGAAATGTGTGTTGCTGTCAATAGACTCTACCTCTGGTAACTGTGTCATGTGTAGTATTTAGAATCTGGCTCACAAAGTTGATTATAATTGTTAATTTTTGTCAAGTTTTGTGACCCATTTATATATGCAACCATTATTAAAATCGATTTTATGTAGACTTACTATTAACTATGTTTAAAACAAAGCTAATAAAAAAATCAAACATCACTTCCTCATTACGTAAGTGTTTGGGAAGACATGTTTAGAGTAAAGGGAGACGGCATAGCATGAGTAGCACTAGGATCATGCCACTCACTCCCCAGAGTGCGATACATACTTTAATATACTATACAGATTGATTGAGGCTGAGGAGTTCACTGGGCCCTATTTCTTTTGCAAGTTGTCAATGACCATGGATCAGAATAAAAGTAATAGTTAACTTTGTTCAGAATTGCTATAGAAAGACTTCTTGGTTAGGAGCAAACTCGATATCCACTCTGCTCTTCTTCTCTGTTACTGGATCTCTAATTTTATTTGGAGCTGCAGTGAATCCAGTTAAGTCAATATTTCCCAGATTTTTTGCAGCTAGGTATAGATGTATGATTAAGTTTTAGCTCATAACATATAAATAGAAGTGCTAAACGGGATTTCTCAAAAATCTTAAATTGGAGGTCGTGTACTATTCTTTCCTTCATGCTCTTACCTGCTACCCGTGATGTGTCTGGAGCTTGAACCACCATCTTGGATAAAGAGTAACAAGCTAAGAACATCAATTAAGCATTAGAAGAAATATAGGTTTTTGTATTACCCAGTTATAGATTTAATTTATATGAAGTAGAAGTAAATTTCTATTTTCCTCAAGCCATTTGGGGTTTTCTGACAAATGAACCTGAATCAAATCTTAACCAATGTTGTGGGCAATCAACACCAAATTCTTTCTGTGTCTCTTAGGTATGTCCCTTTTCCTTCTCTCTGCTTTAATCCGCCCTATCCTCACCATCACTTTTAGCCTGACATGTTTACTGATCACCTAGACTATTGCTGTGGTTTTCTAACTAGTCTACATGGTCCAGTCTAGACCTCCCTAATCTGTTTTTCACATTTCAATTTAAGCAATGTTTCAAAATGTAAATTATTTCACATTATTACCTGCTCTTTTTCCAAGCTAAAGCTCTTCAAAGGTTTCCCAATTACAATTAGGAATAGTGACCAAAATCTTTAACATGGCTTTATTATTTAGCTAGGGTTGCCAAAGTATTGCAGAGGGCAACCCTGGATGGCTTGAACAGTAGAAATATATTTTCTCACAGTTCTGGAGACTAGAAGATCAAGGTGCCATCAGGATGGTTTTCCTCTGAGTCTCTCTTATTGGTTTGTAGATGACCATCTTTTCCCTGTTTCTTTGTTCTTTATGTGTCTATATTCTAATATCCTCTCTCTCTTTTTTTTTTTTACAGTTTTGACTGGGGCTGGGTTTGAACCCACCACCTCCAGTATATGGGGCCAGCGCCCTACTCCTTTGAGCCACAGGCTCCGCCTCTTCTTATTAGGACACCAGTCAGATTAGATTAGGACCTATCCTACTCATATCATTTTAAACTCACTTCTTTAAAGATTCTAGCTCCAAATACAGCCACATTCTAAGGTACTGAGGGTTAGGACTTCCATATATGAATTTAGGGGAACACAGTTGGTCCATAATGTTTGGCCACTGATTACATGTGTATTTTTAGCCTTTGAAGTCCCTATGCAAAAAACACTAGGAAATCTTATTGATCCTATGAAATTTCTGGGCAAGGGAGAACATCACCATAATAAAGTCTCAGTAGTGTCTCAAAAGGGAAATACTATAAAAGGAGCATTATAAGGTGGTCAGGGAAGGGATTGGTTAACAAATTGATAAACTTGGCAAGTTGCTGCAAAACCCAGCATATACTGAATCACACAAGTCCATTAATTACCAGTTTGTGTTAAAAGTGTTGAAGCAAGCTTGTATTATCTATGTTGCATATCATGGCTAGGTCCATAATGGTGCTAACCTATTTTGAGAGTTGTCGTACGGTTTTACTGTATGCCATTTCTGTGCTTTTCTGTTTATTTCTTAGTGCTCTTCTCTCATTTTTGGTCATTCTTTAGCGTAAGCTGAGGGCAAAACCATTATCTCTGAGTATATGATTGATCTATTTCAATGGATTGTGCATCATTTTCAAATCTAATAGTGTCAGGGCAAGGTTTCTTGGTATTTTTTGTTAAAATATTCATCTGTCATGATGACAGTGGCTGCACAACAGCATTAAGGCACACTTGCTTACCACAACACAGATGCTAGGACAAGGATTACTTCCAGAGTTAGCAAAGTACTGTGCAGCTCTGATGACAGACTTACAAATCTAAACCATGAAAACAAATGCATAATTTATTTCGATCTTTCTCATATAAGCAAATAGTTTTTCCATGTAAGTTCAATAGTTCCATTTTGCCAGTATCTGAACATTTTGGCCCAAATTTGGTGATTGTCAAGAATAAGGCTCTGGGGAACACTATGACTAAAGCTGGAGGTGTCTACTGACAATTTAGACACCCTTCCTTCTCTGAAATAGCAGAGAAGGAAGAAGAGAAGAGAGCAAAAAAAAAAGTCCTAACTTTGTCATTCACATGGATGTGAGCTGGGAAAATCATCTTCCTGAAAATGCGATTTGCAGGGAATGATCTGTTAAAAACCCACTCCATCTCTAAAGTACTAATACAGGTGTAAGTTAACAGGATGCTGAGTGGAATTGTTTCTGTTCTCAAGTTGAAGCTAATACTCCAAGTGAGGCGAAGAAGCACTAAGTATTCCATATTCTGATAAAAGTTGCCCTCAAGTCACTAAAACTTTGGGCCAGCCACCATTTTCCTGGTGTTATCAGGGAGAAGACCTAACTAACTTCTCCTTATACCACCCTGCACCTCTCCTCTATTTGTCCCCCAAGTTACATAAGGATATTTCTGTGAGGAGAAAGGAGGCTATGAAAATATGGACTTCAGTGGGGGGAATGGTGCTTGTGGTGAGAAGTTGTTCCCTTACTTTCTGAAAATGAAGAACAGGTTGAGGATTCAAGAGAAATTGCTAATTCTAATTGGGAATGTCTGCAAGAAAAAGAATCTGGTAGATAATCTCCTGGCTGTTTCTCATACTTCCGGAGTGGCTTGGTTGATCTACCCTTGTGTCTGTCTGGTCAGATAAAAAAAGTATTAGAAACAGAATGGAAGAGTCAGAGGTAGACTGGTAAAGATGTGTGAATGTCTCACAAACCTAATGGATAGTGCAGATTATAAAATAGTTGAGTTCAAGTTCACTTACCAGAAGAATAATGAAGAGGGTAGACTGCTAGCCTATAGGTAGATAGCTGAGTGCAGAAATGAGATGATAGAACAAGTTGATCAAGAACCAACTCTGAAGCTCCCACAAGGCCCTCAAGGAGGTTTAGGGTTAGGTAAGTCCCTGCAGGGAGGGGTCTTTGGAAGTACTCGCATGTGAATCCTGTGAGAGTCAGGGTATGAACATCTGACATAACAGTGTGAGCCCAGAGCACTAATAACCTATGGGAAGGGTTCTTTGATCGTACTCAGATAAGGAGTACAGGATATTTGAAATGTCTTAAGATTCTTGTACCCATTCCAATAGTGAGTTCATTAGAATATAGAAATGGAGAACAGAGAGAGGTGTATTAAAAATGGACTGCTCTCTCCTTTCTACATAGCCTGCAGGGACGAAAGGAGGAGTTTGAATTTGGATATGAGATTTTACTTTTAAAATAGATTGGACTAAGTCTGGTTTGCCAAAAGAGCCTGCAAAGGTAGTTAAAAATAGAATGTGTAGTTAAAAATATAGTTAAAAATAGGAAAGAGACACTTGTTAAAGAATGTTTAAACAGAAATTGCAAAAAAAGAAAATTATTTTATTGTTACATTTAAAAGGGTTAAGAATCAATATATTGGTTGTAGAAACCCTGACTTGCTCTGGTCTGCAGAAGTCAGTACCCCTTCCTTGTCTCAACACTCTGCCCTGTAGGCCTGTCTTACAGTAAAAATTGCAAACTACCCATCTGATAAGAGATTAATAACTATAGGGTGTCCCAATGGTCATCATGCATAGGAAAAATTAACACATCCACATTATATTTTTAATATTAAAAAAATCAATATGTGGAGAAATATCTTGTAAAATTTTATAATAAATATTTTACAAATAAAGGTGTGATTAGCTATAATTTTTCATTTTCCCTCTGTATGTATGTATGATAAGTATATAGAGAGCTCAAACAACTCAATACCATCAACAAAAAAATCTGATTAAAAACGAGCAGATGATTTGAATAAGCATTTCTCAAAAGAAGACGCTCAGTGACCAAAAGGTATATGAAAAAAATTCTCCACATCACTAAGAATCCTTAATCGTCACCACAATGAATTATTTCACCCTAGTTAAAATGGTTAGTATCAAAAAGACAAAAATAAAAATAGAGACAAGGATGGGGAGAAAAGGGAATTCATATAGTGTTGTGGGGAATGTAAATTAGCAGAGCCACCATGGTAAACAGTATGTAGGTTCCTCAGAAAACTAAAAATAGAACCACTGTATGATCTAGAAATCCCCCTGCTGGGTATCTATCCAGAGGAAAATAAGCTGGTAGATCAAAGAAAAAATCTGCAGCCCCATATTTACTGCAGCACTTCATAATAGCCAAGGTATAGAATTAACCTAGGTGTCCATCAATGAGGAATAGATAAAGAAAAGCTGGTATATATACACAATAGGATATTATTCAGATGCATAAAGAAATGAATTCCGTCATTTATAGGAACCTGGATGGAACTAAAGGACATTTTGTTAAGGGAAATCTGCCCGGCATAGAAGATCCCCTATTTCATTTTCTCACTGATATGTGAGCACTAAGAGTCGATATCATACCTCTTAGCTATGGTGGTAGAGACTTGAATGATGGTTATCAGAGGGGTATCATTGAGGGGTACAAAAGTACGGCCAGTAGAGAGTGGAATGATGGTTATCAGAGGGGTATCATTGAGGGGTACAAAAGTACGGCCAGCTAGAGGGAGTAAGTTCTAGTGTTTGCTAGCACAGTATGGTGGTTACAGTTAGTACTTTATTGTACATTTCAAAATAGCTAGAAGAAAACACCAGGAATGTTCCCAACACAAATCATAAATGTTGTAGACGATGGATATTCCAATTACACTGATTGGCCATTGTATGCATGTATCAAATTATCACTTGTACAGCATGGATATGTATGATTATTAAGAGTATTTTGAACTTAATGGTCACAGTCATGGCATAGTTTTTATCTACAATATAGGAATTCTGACTGAGTTTAGGGAGGATGCTTTAGCTCTATTACACCTTACCTCTTTTCAGAAATACACCTCACCACCCTCTTCCCTGGAGGGGTAATGAGAAAAACTGGCAGATTTATTTTATCTGACAATTGAATGATTCACTATTATGCCTTATGTTTCAATATGTGCTCAACCTGTTGCTCCTCAATTGTGCATAAGATATGCCATGTGAACAAAGAGCTAAGATAAAGATTTTCTGACACTGTCTTCAATTTCTCTAAGTCCTGAAGTGTAATTTGCCTAACCAGGAGCCTGACACTTACTGTAGGGAGCTCAACACTCTCTTACATTTTTATTCTTGGCTTTGAGTTCTACATGTTTGTAGGTTTTGTATCTTCAGTTTGTGATCGTTCTGGTAGACAAAGGAAAAAGGGAAAAACCGAAAGATTTTGGTCCTTGTCATCCATTGGACTACTCGTCCTCAAAGCAGACTTTCCTCGTTCTTTAGCTATTTCTAAACACATTAAAAGGCTTTCTTTTTGTGGCCTTGAACTGTCTTCTCAAACCGCTCATCATGGCTTTCGCTTTCCTGTGACCATTTTTACAGTGTGATATTTATTGTACTTTAATATTTGTCCTTTGCTATGTACTCTGTTTATATGTATAACTTTGGTATAAAGACTTTTACAATTTGAATGTAGTGGGATGCTGCTTTTGTAGCAACATTGTTTTTGCTTTTCCTCTGTGCCTAATTATCCATTTTACACTTGATCTTAGCCAAAAGGCTGAGAAGCGACGAATTATCCATTTTATTGTCAAGATTTCTTATGCAGATGCCTGACCTCCTTGGGCTGAATTTACTTTTAGAGTCTTGGACTTTCTAATTTGCCAGCTTTATCTGTCATGAACCTTAAAACGTCACTGTTACTTTTGGGCAAATTAGGATTGCTTATTGAAACAGGCTGATTTAGAGTATGGATTACAACAAGTAAGCACAGTTTTGCAAAACAGTTGAAACTCATCAGATTTATAGAAATGTGTCCCTGTCCCCTATTTCTGAGTTTTTGGGTCTCTATCACTAGTTCTCTACTTCTCTGGGTAAGAGGACATGCATGCACACCTCTTTGGGTAACAAGGCTGTCATAAGGAAATCCATTCAGGATCCAGGAGACAGAGTTGTTGAATCGAGGGATAGAGAGTAGACTACAAAGTGTTAATCAGGAAACTAGCATTGCAAAAATTATTTCTCAAAACAACTCTATTAGAAGTTTGAAACATGGTCCATTGTCAGTGGGAAGGGAAAAGACAATAGAGGCAGAGAGAGCTGCCACCTGGGAGGGGCCAGGACAGCCAGGGCTGCGTGAGGGGGAAGAAACCTTGACAAGGAAACTTGAACTAAGAAAGGAGAGATTGAGTCTATATAGGGGCAGAGACAGAGTAGCAGAGAGGGACAGTTGAGGGTAGGACACAAAGAGGAAAGAAAATTCATGTAATTATGGTCCTGAAAGGGCCTTAGGGGTGAGGAAAATAAAGAGATAAGTAGAAATATTTAGTTTCCCAGGCCAATAGACATGTTTCTGATGTATCTGTTAGTACATATTTCACTAAAAGTCCTTTTTAAAATCAATTTCACTTTTGACATTTGGTAACACTACATGTTAAACACTTCATTCTCTATGATGAGGAGAGAAAATTTTACATTTTTTAATGATGTGAAGTACTTTTCAATCATTAATCAATAACACATTGGACCACATAAAAGAAATGAAAAGAAACGAGAGTAATTGAATAAAGGAAACAAAAGCAAAACAAACTATACTCAAAAATTCTACCTCTTGGAAGAGTCAAGAGGATTGAAAAATATTGTAATCCACTGTTGTTGTAGTAATTCTAATTGTGAATATTTTTTATTATTTCTTATAGCATAACTGTGTACATTAATGCAATCATAGGGTACAGTTTGCTGTTTTCATATACATTTGGAAATACTCTAATCAAACTGGTCAACATAACCTTCATGTCATTTTCTTAGTTATTGAGTTAAAATGTTCATATTCTGCTTTTAGAAAGATTCATTTGTACCCTTGCAAGGTAAACCATAGAGGTGACCCCACCAATCTCCCTCCCTCCCCCATCCACCCCCCCACCTCCTCCTCCCACCCCCCTTCCCATATTCTAAGGCTATAATTACGTTATGACATTCCTATAAAAGCTATGAATTAGTTTCAAAGTAGGGCTGTGTACATTGGATACTTTTTCTTCCATTCTTAAGATACTTTGCTAAGAAGAACATTTTCCAGTTCCATCCATATAAGCATGAAGGAGGTAAAGTCTCCATCTTTCTTTAGGGATACATAGTATTCCATGGTGTACATGTATCACAATTTATTGATCCATTTGTGGGTTGATGGGCATTTGGGCTTCTTCCATGACCTAGCAATTATGACTTGGGCTGCAATAAACATTCTGATACAAATATCTTTGTTGTAATTTGATTTTTGGTCTTCTGGATATATGCCTAATAAAGGAATTGCAGGATCAAATGGCAGGTCTATTTTTAGTTCTCTCAGTGTTCTCCAGATGTCTTTCCAAAAGGAATGAATTAGTTTGCATTCCCACCAGTAGTGTAGAAGTGGTCCCTTTTCTCCACATCCACGCCAACATTTCTGGTTTTGGGATTTTGTGATATGGGCTAATCTTACTGGGGTTAGGTGGTACCTCAAAGTAGTTTTGATTTCATTTCTCTGATGATTAAGGATGGAGAGCATTTTTTCATATATCTGTAGGCCATGTGCCTCTCTTCTTTAGAGAAATTTCTCTTCAAGTCCCTTCCCCACCCTGAGATGGGATCGCTTGTTTTTTTCTTGCTAATATGTTTGAGTTCTCTGTGGATTCTGGTTATTAAACCTTTATCGGAGACATAACCAGCAAATATCTTCTCCCATTCTGAGGGCTGTCTACCCTCTTAATTTACTGTGTTCTTGGCTGTGCAGAAACTTTTAAGTTTGATCCAGTCCCTAATTGTGAATTTTAAACTACATATTTTCTGTGAAATAATCAACATGTGAATTAATGCTAAAGAGACATTAATAAAACTATAATGAACAGAAAGAAACAAAATGGAGATTTTGCTTATAGTAAAGTCAATTTGATAAATGAATATTGTACACAAATATTTGTAAAGACCACAAGTGTCAATAAGTGTAAAACAATATCTTAGTATTTCTAAGTTCTGTGAGAACTTGTATTATAGTAAACATCTTTCAATAGGAGAAGAGTATGATTAAAAAAACCTGTGAAACTATCCTAGCAATAAAAGCAAATGGTTTTTCCACTTTTTATTACATATAGTTGACCTTCTGTGTCTGTGGGTTTCATGTCTATGAAATCAACCAGTTGTGGATCAAAACTTTAAAAAATTGTGCCTGTATTGAAAAGGACAGAGGACAGACTTTTTTTACCCTCATCATTATTCTTTAAACAATACAGTGTGACAACTATTTACATAGCATTTACATTGTATTAGACATTATAAGTCACTTAAAGATGAAATAAAGTATAGGGAGAATGTGCAAAGATTGTGTGCAAATACTGGAATCATACCCCCATAGATAGCAGGGAATGACTGGACAGCATGCCTTCATTTCTTCAAAATTATATATGTAGAAATCCTACATCTCTTTTCATTGCAACTTGTAAATCAGTGATTAGGAACCTTCCTGGACAAAGAGAATAGAAAGATTGTTCCTGCCTTTCAGAATAGTTGTTTAAATGCTATCCCACTGATTCTGATTCTGTCCCAGTTTCATAGGGTGTGTATTAAAAAGCAGATTACGGGATTTACTATAGATCCCCTGAATTAGAATTTAGAGTTGAGACCAGACACTTGCATGTTTAGACAACTCTTAAGCTCCCTTATGTTTGAGAACCTTTGTTCAAGAAATTCACACTATCTGAGTAACAGTTTAACATACCAAAACAAGCCATAAAATAGTGAATTAAATCATTTACAGGCTGTATAAATTTTATTACATTTATAGCTTTCCACATGAATAAACCCATAGTAGATGTTTAATATTTGTGAGTAATTAATTAGATACTACATGAATTAGAATACTGGATTGCCATGGTGATCTAAGTGTTTGGAATTTTCAATATAATATTTTAAATTATTTTTGGTTTCAAAGAAAGGAAGGGGGTGGAGTAAAATA
>NW_003852498.1:2720115-2724767 GCF_000181295.1 Otolemur garnettii
AGACCTGCTATAGTAGCCAAGCCAGTGCCTGTGTCACCCCTCCCCCAACTATAGGCAGTGCAGCTCGGGAAGTCTTTTTCCATTTGGGAAAAGGAAGGGGAAACATTTTGTGATTTGGTACCAGCTCAGCCACAGTAAAATAAAATACCAGAGAGGCTTCTGAAGGGCCCAAGTCCAGGTCTTATTTCCTGGAAAGCATTTCTGGACCCACCTAGGTTAAAAGAAAACATGCTTTCCTGAAGGGAAGAACCCAGTTTTGGAAGGATTCACCATTTGCTGATGAAGGAGCCCTTGGGCTTTGAATAAACATTAGAGGTAGTCAAGCAGCAGCCATCACAGGTTTTGGGTGATATATCAAAAATAACTATAATAAATTTTGAGAGATAGTATAATAGGCATGGATGGAACCAACAAAAAGTTAAAAAGTAAGGGTCAGAGAGTAAAAGTGTATAAATTCTATTAGATATCTGTTTGTTTGTAAGCAGAGATACCATATATTTTAAACAATTGGTTATAAAATGTTTTTTTGCAAGCCTCATGGTAACCTCAAATCAAATAACCTATAACAGATGCACAAAAAATAAAAAATAAGAAATTAAAACATACTACCTGAGAAAAGTCACTTTTAACAAAGGAACACAAGAAGGAAGGAAAAAAGAAAGAGAGGAGCACAAGACGACCAGAAATCAAATAACAAGGGAGAAGGAAATCCTTACCTATCAGTAATACTGAATGTGAGAGTTGGATAAACTTGCCAGACAAAAGACATAGAAGAGGTGGATAGATTAAAAATCTAACCATATGTTGTATGAAAGACACCCACTACGTCTATAAAGACACAGATTGAAAATAAAGGGATAAAGATATTCCATGCAAACGAAAAAAAACAGCAGGAGTAGCCTTACTTAGAACAGATATGATAGATTTTAAGATAAAAACTGTAAATAGATACAAAAAAGATCATTATATGTACATCTGATAAAAGGGTTAATTCAGCAAGAGGCTATAATAATTCTAAACAGTATGTACGGACCCATATGTATAAAACAAATAATATCAGAGCTAAAGAGAGATAGATTCTAATAATGTTAGAAGAACTTAACACTCTACTTTCAGCATTGGACCGATTATCTAGACAGAAAATCAACAATGAAATATTGAACTTAATCTGCACTATAGAGTGTATGGATCTCATAGATATTTTCAGAACATTTCATCCAATAGCTCAGAATATACATTCCCTTCAGCTCATGGATTATTCCCAAGGATAGATCATATGTTGAAGTGGGCTTGCCTCCCTCCTCTTCCCTGCCCCCAGAGTTGACTCTGGGAGTGGCCCAGCCCACCCCCTACTCTGGCCAATTTTTCCCAGGCCACCTGCCTCCTCCTCTCCCCTCAGAAAACCCTCCCAAGTTCCCCATGGAGGAAGGATGGTGGGAGCCTGCCTACCTAACTGTAACCATTGTTACCTAAACTGTATCCATAACCTAAACTGTAACCATTGTTACTTAAACTGTATCCAAGACTACCCAAGCTGGAACCCCCGGCAACGTGAGCTAACCAGCCACATCTCACTTCTGTAGCATGCTTGCTCAAAAATTATATAAGGCAACTTGCCCCCTACTGGGATGGAACTATCTCTCAAGATGGTCCCCTGTGCAGATTCATAAATTTCTGATTGATTGCACTTAAGTGGGGTCCAAGCCAATACTTTCAGGTTGCTGGGGTACAACAACGGTTTGTAAGCCTTAAAAAATAGTCAACAAAAAAGAGATCCTTTCCTTTGCAACAACATGGATAGAACTGGAGAACATTATGTGAAGTGAAATAGACAAGCACAGGAAGAAAAATCTCACATATTCTCATATAAGGAAGCTAAATATTAAAACAATTGATCTAATGAAAAAAATTGAAATGATATCAAGTTTTTACTCTGACCATAATAGAATAAAACTAGATATCAATAACTAGAGGAATATTGGAAATTATACAAACAAATGAACATTAAACAATATGCTTGTAAATGACCAGTGGGTCAAGGTAGAGATTAAAAAAAATTCTCAAAATAAAATGAAAACACAGCATATCACAATCTGTGGGAGAGAAAAGAACAGTACTAAGAGGAAAGTTTATATCAATAAATGCCTATATTGAAAAGTAGAACAGTTTTTATAAATAACCTAACAATGAATCTTACAGAACTAAAAAGAAAGAGTAAACCAAACCCGAGATTAGTAGAAGAAATAATTCATCCTTCTTGCAGGCTGAGTAGTGTATTACTACCTCGTGCCTCAGTTTGGATGGAAATGGGGACTGTTATCCTAAGTGAAGTATGTAAAGAATGGTAAAACAAACACAACGTATATTTGCCATTAAATTTGGAACTGATAAGCACACGTGTGCCCAGAGCGTGGTAAAATTCAGAGGAAGTCAAGCAGGAAGGATGGGGAAGAGGGAATGAGTGAAAACCTACAGAATAGGTACAAAGAACACTATCTGGGTGATGGGCACACTTACACCCCTGACTCAAGCATTACAAAAGTGATCCATGCAATCAAAAACCTTTGTAACCCATAATATTTTGAAATAATAAGGTAAAAGATAAGTTTGGTGAGGGTGTGGAAGAAATGGAACTGACTTGATGAGTGTGTAAACTGGTATAGCCATTAAGGTAGAAAACAGTATGGAGATTCTTCAAAATTAAAAATGGAGCTACCATATGATCCAACAATCCTAGACGTGAAATCAGAACCTTATGGAGATATCTGCACTCTCATGTCCATTTCAGTATTATTCACAATAACCAAGATACAAAATCAACGTAAATATCAACCGATGAGTGAACGGGTAGAGAAATTGTAGTGTGTGTGTGTTTGTGTATATATATAAATATAACATTGCACATGTTCAGCCTTCAAAAAGGAGATACTGCTGTTTGAGACAACACAGGTGAACTTGGACACTATGTTAGGTGAAATAAGTCAGACAAAGATAAATACAATATGATCTTCTATGCAGAATCTAAAAGAGTGAACTTGTAGAAGCGGAGAGTGGAAAGGTGGTTGCCAGGGGCTGGGGGGCGAGGTAATGGGGATGTGTTTGTCAAGGGTATGAACTTTCAGTTATCTAAGAGAATCAGCTCTGAGAACCTCAAGTTCAGTGAGATGACCACAGTTAGCAATACTGTTTTGTAAACTTCAAATTTGCTAAGAGAATCGATCTTAAATGTTTTCACTACACACAGATAAATGTAACTAGGAGAGGTGATGGATGTGTTAACTTCACTGTGGCAATTGCTTTATAATTTAGATGTATATAAACAGACAACTTTGTCTGGTTCCAGTTCTAAGTGGAAAAGCTTTCCGTTTTACTCCATTAAGTAAAATATTAGCTGCAGGTTCATCATAGATATCTTCGATCAGTTTAAGAAATGTGCCACCCATGTCTACACTCTTCAGTGTGCTAATTAGAAAAAGGATGCTGGATTTTATGGAATGTTTTTTCTTCATCTATTGAGAGGATCATATGGTCTTTGTTTTTACTTCTGTTGATATGGTGAATAACGTTTATAGACTTGCGTATATTAAACCAGCCTTGCATCCCTGTGATGAAATCTACTTGATCATGATGTATAACTTTTTTGATGATAAGCTGTAATGGCAGGATTTTGTTGAGAATTTTTGCATCTATATTTATTAGTGAAATTGGTCTGAAATTCTCCTTTATTAGTTGTGTCTTTTCCTGGTTTTGGTATCAGGGTGATGTTTGCTTTGTAGAATGTGTTTGGGGAAAATTTCTTCCTTGTCAATTTTTTGGAATAATTTCTGAATATGGGAATAAGCTCTTCTTTGAAAGTTTGATAGAATTCTGGTGTGAAGCCATCTGGATTAGGCCATTTTTTGTTGGGAGATTTTTTTTATTGTTTCTTTGATCTCAGTACTTGAAATTGGCCTGTTCAGGAGATCTATTTCTTCCCAGCTAAGTCTTGGGAGAGGATGTGATTCCAAATATTGATCCATTTTCTTCACATTGTCAAATTTCTGGGCATAGAGTTTCTGGTAGTATTCAGAGATGATCTCTTGTATCTCTGTGGTGTCAGTTGTTATTTCCCCTTTATTATTTCTGATTGAGGTTACTAGAGATTTTACTTTTCTATTTCTGGTTAGTTTGGCCAAGAGTTTTATCTACCTTAGTTTTTCAAAAGATCAATTTTTGTTTCATTAATTTTCTGAATGATTCTTTTGTTTCCAATCTCATTGATCTCTGATTTAATTTTGGATGTTTCTTTTCTTCTGCTGGGTTTAGGCTTGGATTGTTCTTCTTCCATTTCCATAGGATGGCTTGTGAGTTTGTTGATGTGCTCTCTTTTTTTCAAATGTAGGCTTCTAAAGTGATGAATTTTCCTCTCAGAACTGCTTTTGTAGTATCCCACAGGTTTTGGTAGCTTGTGTCTTCATTTTGTAGTGCTCAAGGAAGTTAATGATTTCCTCTTTTATCTCTTCCTACACCCAGCTGTCATGCAACATAAGGTTGTTTAATTCCCATGCCTTTGTGTGGGGTTGAATGTGTTTGTTGGAGTTGAGTTCCACCTTTAGTGCCTTGTGGTCTGAGAAGATACAAGGTAAAATTTCAATTCTTTTGATTCTGTTGAG
>NW_003852498.1:2725476-2728903 GCF_000181295.1 Otolemur garnettii
GTTGAAGTATTTCCTGTAGAGCTGGTCTTGTTGTGGTGAATTTCCTCAATGTTTGCATATCAGTGAATGATTTGATTTCTCTGTGAATTCTAAAGCTTAGCTTAGCAGGATACAGAATTCTGTGCTGGAAATTTTTCTGTTTAAGCAGGTTAAAGGTAGATAACCATTGTCTTCTTGCTTGAAAAGTTTCGTTAGAGAAGTTTGCAATCATCCTGATGGATTTGCCCCTGCAGGTCAACTGGCACTTACTCCTGCTGGCTTGAAGAATCTTTTCTTTTATCTTGATTTTGGACAGGTTCATCACAATGTGTCTTGGAGAAGCTCTGTTAGAGTAGGTGACCTGGGGTCCAATATCCCTCTGAAAGGAGTATGTCATAATCTGTGGTGATATTTGGGAAATTTTCATTTATAATATTCTCTAGTATGGCTTCCATTCCCCTGGGGTATTCTTCTTCTCCTTTGGGGATACCTATGACTCATATGTGGTTTAGGGAGAATAATCTGGCTGAAAAATGGTAGGAAGGACACTTGGAAGTGAACGTGCCTCAGTAGGAAGGCAGATACTGACTAGACATGTGGACACAATCTAGAAGGAAACTGTTATCTTCTTTACAGTTTTACACCTGTTACCTCTGGTTTCATCTTTCGATGAAAACTTATTCACTTTATAATGTAAGAAGCACTCTTTCTTGCCGTTGGTATTTAAGTAATTGAAGTTAATCTCTTTGAAGGAGATCTCAGTTGGATAGATCTAAGATTAAAAAAGTCATTAAGAGAAAATTAATAAAAGAAAGCTCTTTAGGGTAACATGGGTATTACAGTCTTAGTTCCTGCAATATGACCCAGCAGGCAGAGTAATCTTTGGCAAAGCAGGGCATACAGCCAAACGTTCAGATTCTCACGAGCTAAAACAAGATTATGCAAGAGGATAGACTTTGCATGGCTATTGTTTTAAGAAGGAATTAAGCAGAGTTTGTTTATCTACTTCGTTATTATACCAGCAATTCAGTCTGAAGGACTCAGTTCATAGCTGTCTTCCTGAAATGTGGAAGAAATACTTTTGTGTGTCATAAAAGCTCAGCCAGAGATAGGAGTCTGAAAGAGGGATGGAAGAAAAGAGGGTGAAGACGAGAGACTCTCTGAGGAAAGTAAAGCAGTTCAACTTTTTAATCTTGGTTTTCTTCTCTGGGCTTTTGCTTTTTGGGTGCAGATCTCTCAGGGCGTTTTTTTTTTTTAAACCTGTTTCCATATTTGTAGCATGACAATTTAATTTATTTTCTAGAATGGAACATTTCTGAGAGTGAAAGAAATCCTACTGGACTATTTAGCAAATACTAGATGTTTTTCAGACAAACTGGTATACATGGGTCACTACAAAAGTTTTGAGACAGGACTATGTTATAATCCTTTATTTACTTCCAAGAAACACAGTTGGCAACACCCTTTCTGATTCATTTGTGCAAAACATGCTCGACTTGTCAGTATTGCTTAGAAGGGATTCATTTGTTTCTTCTGTGTGAATTTTATGTTTCTCAATTTTTGTGTATTTCAAAACTTTCCTAATGATCCATATAGCATATATGTCTAACCTCCTAGGTACCAAGAAGATATAACCAACTCACTTTAGATATAACCAACTCCGTGGTAGTCTGATAGACTGAGTGCTCTGTTTTCTCTCCTGTGTGTCCTGCCAGCTGGCCTGGTACTAGGAAGACAAGAATAAGGAAAAAATAAAAAAGAAATCACTGATGAAAGATATTGTGGATGATGCAATGGAAAAGCATCCCATGTTCATGGATTGGAAATCAGTTCAGTATTGTTAAAATGATCATACTTCCCAGAGCAATCCATAGATTCAGTGTCATTTCTATCAAAATATCAACATCATTTTCATAGAATTTTTAAAAATTCAAAGATAGAACCAAAAAGAAGCCCAAATAGCCAAACCAATCCTCATAAATCTGAAGGCATCACATTGCCTGACTCCACCTTATTCTACAAGGCTATGGTAACCACAACAGCATGGTGGTGGCAAAAAAGTGAACACATAGATCTATGGAACAAAATAGAGAACAAAGAAACAAAATCACATACCTACAATCAACACATCTTTGGCACAGCAGACAAAAACATATATCATTCAATAAACAGCGCTGGGAAAGGCAGATCGCCATAGGCAGAAGAATGAAACTGGATCCCTCTCTCACCACATGCAAAAATTAACTCATGATGGATTAAACACTTACATGTGGGACCTGAAACTATAAAAATTTTAGAAAAAAGCCTAGAAAAAACTCCGAACATTGCTCTAGGCAAAACATCCATGACTAAGACCTGGAAAGTAAATGCAAGAAAACCAAAAATAAATAAATGGGACTTAAATAAACCAAAAAGCTTTGGCACAGCAAAAGGAATAAACAGCAGGGTAAGTAGACAACCTACAAAATGGGAGACAATATTTACAAACTATGGGTCTGACAAAGGATTAATATCCAGAGTCTACAAGGAACTCGAAGGACTTAGAAAGAATATAACAAATACCCCCTTACAAAGTGAACAAATGACATGAACAGGCATTTTTCAAAACAAGACAGACAAAAAGCCAAGAAAGGGGTGAAAAAATTCTCACCATCACTCATCAGACAAATGCCAGTTAAAACCACAGTGAGGTGCCATCTTACTCCAATTAGAAAGAACATTATTAAAAAGTAAAAAAATAATAGATGTTGGCATGGATGCAGTGAGAAGGGAACACTTCTATACAGTTGGGGGGGGAATGTAAGTTAGTACAACGTCTATGGAAATCGAGGTGGAGATTTTTACTATTATAAAAGTAGATCTGCCATTTAGTCTTGCAATTCCACTACTGGGTATCTGTTCAAAGGAAAAGAAACCGTTATATCAAAAAGATACCTGCACTTGGATGTATCACAGCACAATTCACAATAGTAAAAATAAAGAATCAGCCTAAGTGCCCATCAACTAGTAAGTGGATAAAGGAAATGTGCTATGTGTAGACCAGGGAGTACCATTCAGCAATAAGAAGGAATGAAATAATGTCTTTGGCAGCAAGTGGAATGGGACTCAGGGCAGCTCTCCTAAGTGAAGTAACTCAGAAGCAGAAAAACAAATGCAGCACATTCTCATTTCTCAGTGGGAGATGAACTATGGCTTCATGAGGATACACAGAGTGCTATAATAGGCATGGGAGACTCAAAATGAGCAGAGCGGGGTGGGGGGGGGCAAGGGATGAAAATTACACACGGAGTGCAATGTACATTATTCAGGTGATGGCTACACTAAAAGCCCAGACTTCACCTCTATGCAGTATATACATATAATGGAATTCAACTTGTACCCCCTAAATCTGTTAAAACATAAAAAAGGAAAAGAATAAAACATTCTCCAGGGTCAATACATTGTATGA
>NW_003852498.1:2728994-2747491 GCF_000181295.1 Otolemur garnettii
TGATCAAATTTATCCAGCTAACAAGTGATAGAGCTTGGATTTGGACCTATGTGGTTAATATATTAACTTTCACTCTAAGCTGCCTTATTTTATCATCAATAGTTTGCGATCAGTCACTGAACTCTTGACTTCTACACTCTCTTCTGTGTGGTTTTGAACCATTTAACCCTTTCTGGTCCTAGGTTGGATCTTGTCTGACAATGATTTTCCTGTTCTGCTCCGATGTTGGAAGACATCTGACACTTACTTTTGGTGCCTTTCATTCCATGACGATGCTGAGGACATTCTTTGGCCCTCAGACACAGTTGATCAGGGTTACAGGAAGAAACAGCCTGTTCAACTTGAAAAAAAAGATGACAGTTAATTTAGAATACACAAAGCTTTGGGGAAAGGGAATGGGTTACTATTTTAAGGGATATGATCAGAACAGGTGCATTGAGAAAATTCCATTTGAGAAAAGCCTGAAGGAGTGTTCGTGCACATGTCCTGAGGAAGAGCAGTTAGTGTGGGGGGCTTGGAGATCCATGCAGTCAGGGCTGAATGAGTGAGAGACAAGACAGTTTGGGGTGCTGTGGAAAGAGATCTCGTAGGAATTTGAAAACCCTTGCAAGAAATTTGACAAGATTGCCATTAAGACTTTTAAATATATTCCTTCTCCACATCCAGTAGGGTTATAAGCACAGACTTCTCTATAAAAGTTTTTTTACTAACAGATGTTGACATTAAGACACGTTATGTTGACATTTTTGTTAATGAATCCTAGTTTAGCATATTTGAATCTACCCAGACATGAGTGTTAGTCACTAGATCACTGGGGGTCACAGAGTTTCTATCATCTTCAGTAACTGGTGTGTATTAACTTTTTTTGTTGTTGTTAAAGCCATATTCCTCAAGATCTAGTAAGATCAAGGGTAGACTGGATTTCAAGAGTGCCACCCTTAAAATTGTGCTCAGTGATTAGAAGAATTAAAACATCTTTAATCTCCTTATTGACAATAGCACCCAGTGAAATGTTTAATGATATTTGATAGAAGGAAAAGCCTTATCTCTAAAATGCTCTAAGCCAGGCGTCCTCAAACTACAGCCCAAGGGCCACATGTGGCCCACCTAGGACATTTATGTGGCCTGCCAGGTATTTTTACCACTGCTGCCTGTCCTGCTTAGCAGCCAACTCATCCCGGGGCCCGCAGTCCAGCCCTCCAGTGGTCTGAGGGACAGTGAACTGGCCCCCTGTTCAAAAAGCTTGAGGGCATTATGTCAGGCTCAGCATTACCTATAGCAAACAAAAAATAGGATTACATCCTAGTGGGATCCTTAAGAAATGTGTCCCAAACCAGGGAATCTTCTGAACTTCTTTAGAGATCTCATCTATTCTTGGCCAGCAGGGCGTTCCTGACAACAGAGGGAAGGCCTTGAGGAGCCACTTTGACAACGCAATTATGGGGCATAATGTGCTAGTTTTATATGCAATTTAAAATACTTCCATCAAACTGGTTAACATAGCCTTCACCGCATTTTCTTAGTTATTGTGTTAAGACATTTATATTCTATACTTAGTAGATTTAACTTGTAGCCTTGTAAAATGCACCATAGGTGTGGTCCCACCACTTACCCTCCCTTTCCCATTCTCCCCCCTCCCATCCCTCTCCTCTTTTTCCTTCTTCTTGGGCTAAAGTTGGGTTATAGCTTGAATATGTGAAATATATGAAAGTGTGGGTGTTTATAAATTAGTTTCATAGTAGGACTGAGTACATTGAATGCTTTTTCTTCCATTCTTGAGATACTTTGCTAAGAAGAATATGTTCCAGCTCCATCCATGTGAACATGAAAGAGGTAAATTCTCCCTCTTTTTTAAGGCTGCATTATATTCCATGGTGTACATATACCACAATTTATTTATCCATTCATGAGTCAATGGGCACTTGGGTTTCTTCCATGACTTAGCAATTATGAATTGGGCTGCAATAAACATTCTGGTGCAAATATTTTTGTTATAAAGTGATTTTTGGTCCTCTGGATATATACCTAGTAGAGGAATTGAAAGATCGAATGGCAGGGCTATTTATAGATCCCTAAGTCATCTCCAAACATGTTTCCAAAAGGAAAGTATTAGTTTACATTCTCACCAGCAGTGCAGAAGTGTTCCCTTTTCTCTACATCCACGCCAACATCTCTGGTTTTGGGATTTTGTGATATGGGCTAATCTTACTGGAGTTAGATGATATCTCAAAGCAGTTTTGATTTGCATTTCTCTGATGATTAAGGATGATGAGCATTTTTTCATATATCTGTAGGCTTTGTGCCTATCTTCTTCAGAGAAGTTTCTCTTCAGGTTCCTTGCCCACCCTGAGATGGGATCACTTGTTCTTTTCTTGCTAACACATTTGAGTTCTTTGTGGATCCTGGTTATTAAACCTTTGTCAGAGACATAACCTACAAATATCTTCTCCCATTCTGAAGGCTGTCTGCTTGCTGTGTTCTTGGCTTTGCAGAAGCTTTTTAGTTTGATCAGATTCCAGTAATGTATTTTTGGTGTTGCTTCAATTGCCTGGGGGGGTCCTCCTCATAAATTATTCTAAGAAAGTGAAATTTTTGCCAATAGAGGAGAAAAACATTCATGTTGTCCTTTTCAATTTGATGGTCAAGAACTATTGTCTCATTCAAGTAGTTCTGCTGTTGTTTGAGATTTCTGAAATTTCTTTACTGAGAATTGTCTCAGAAAATGTATGTTTAAAAAACGTCTTTGAATATGGCATACTTTTATTCTTTGAGGGTGTATTTCATTTTTGTAAATGCTTAGAAGCTAACAGGAAAAGGCGCTATGAAAAAAGTAGATAATTGAGGATTTAAGAAAAATGTGTGAATATACAGATGATGTCAAAAAATGTACACATATTTTAAGAAAGGAAAAACTATTAAAATTGTAATACTGGGTATTAATACTCAATAACAAAAGATAAGTGCAAGTCACATTTGAGTACCTCTTATAATTGCAGAAGTCAAATGTGACTTGAGCATTAAGATTTTAAAAATTGTATTAATTTGAGGGTACATACAATTAGGTTACATTGTTTCTGTTTCTATGGTAAAGTCTCAGTTCTAGTTGTGACCTTTACCCAGGAAGTGTGCCATTTACCAATATATTATACTTGTTAGGTAGGAATTTACTATCCCCCCACCTTCCCCTTCTTGAATTTTATGAATTTTTCTCTCATATGTGCATGCTGTTGTTAATCTACAAGTTTCAACTGAGTATTGAGTACATGGGATGCTTTCTTTTCCATCCTTGTGTTATTTTTCTTAGGATAGTGTTCTCCAAATCCATCCAAGTTTTAACAAAATTTACAAAATCTCCATCTTCTTAAAATTATTATTTTTTATTAGATCATAACTGTATACATTACTACATTTATGAGGTACAGCGTTCTGATTTTATGTATAATTTGGAATATGGCTGAATAGTATTCCATGGCACACATAGGCCATAATTTATTAATCCATTCATGTGCTGTAGGGCACTTGGGTTGTTTCCACATCTCTGTGATTATAAATTGGGCTGCTATAAACATTTGAGTGTAAATGTCTCTATGATCTACTGAGTAGATACCTAGTAATGGGATTGCAGGGTCAAATGGAAGGTTTACTTTTATTTTTTGAGGACTCTCCATTCTTCTTTCCATAAAGGCTGCACTAGTTTGCAGTCCCACCAACAGTGCATGAGTGTTCCCTTCTCTCTGTACCCACACCAGCATCTGTTGCCCTGGGACCTCATGATCTGGGCCATTCTCACTGGGTTAGGTGATATCTCAAAATGATTTTGATTTGCATTTCTCTAATAATTAAATATTATAATTTTAATACAGTTTTTTCCTTCCTTAAAATGTGAATACATTTTTTGGCACATTTGTGTATAATGTGACTTATTTTCTTGATTGGCTTATAAACTAAGTGTTAACATAATACCCAAAGCACGTACGAAAGTGTCTGATCAAAAATAGCTTCGTCAGAATAAATTATACTTTCCAAAATGACTGCTTTGAAGGACAACGTTCATTTGACTACATTTCTCCCAATCACCTATCCTGATCATCCTGAAATACCTACTTAGATCATTCTATTTAAAATCACCATTTATAATCAAAATATTTGTTTAGTGCATCATTTACCCTATGCTATTTTTAATAAGTTCTATTTATGAAAAATGAACTGGATGAATAAATATTTAAGTTTTCTCATAAAACTAGTGGGTATGGCTCAGAGCAAAAAGTACAATTTTCCCAATGAGGCCCTGTGGAAATAAATGTTGGTTTCTTTAGTAGAAGCCTAATGTAAATCTACTATATTGCATTTATCTACAAAACAACAACAAAAAACCCCTTTTACAAATAGTTAGTGATTACAAGAAATAACAATGCAGATCTTTCTGTGTAATGCACAGACTTTGCTTGTTATATTTTCTTTACATCTGAACATTATGATATAATTTCTGGGGAAGTGTCATAATTTCTTTCCAAGCAAAAAGTCATAAATTTAAGAGGAACTTCTATGAATGTTGAGAAGAGTTGGACCTAAAAACTGTAAAGTGCTCATTCTGCTTCATACTCTACATGAGATAATTACATAAATGTGTGTATAAATAGATATTATGCACACACTATTTTTAACTCAAACATTACAAGGTGACATGTAAACCACTGGTGTGTACATCAGTTAGAGTCCTCTGAGGAGAAGATGCTGAGGAGAAGTTAGCAGTCCAAGAAGATGGTATTCTGCGACTGTGCATCCCACACTCCATTGCCTAGGGGCTTCAGGAAAGGAGCGTAGCCTCTGCTCAGAAGCGGAGGTAGGTACTGACAACACTAACCACGGGGACTGTCAGTAACTGCACACCTTGAAGCTGAACAGCAAATTCCTTCTTGAAGGTGGATCTGAGTAGAACATCTCCATGGCTGCCATTGTGTGTGTGTGTGTGTGTGTGTGTGTGTGCACTACTGCAGTCAAATTAGAGTTGAAACAAGTTCTCTATCATTCACCATCTACTGATTTGTAAAATATTCTGACATTACAACCCATATAAACAGATCATATAAGTTTGCCTGATTTTCCTTGGATGTAATTGGCTTGATTTGAGTCCACTTAAAGAGATTTACATTCCTAAAATGTTCTGTACCTCCTGACCAATAGCAGAAATTCTTACTCTCAGGAGTAGAATTTAAACTTGGACAACCAGAAGAGGCCTGGCAATGGGCATCTGGAGTCAAATGCAGTCATGACCACCACACTCATTTTCCTCTTCGTATTGAGGTAGGGGACCTACAGAGGGGGAGTTAATATGGAGTTAAGAGAGGATACTTGGGAATAGATGATTTATCCTTGTCAAAGGTAGGAAAGTGAAAAGAAAGCCTCTACAGTGATTCTCAACCTTCCTAATGCCGTGATATATTTTCATTGTTACGGAGGGGTCACGACCCACAGGTTGAGAACTGCTGCAAGGAACTGGATAAAGAGTGGATTAAGATAGCCTTTATTTTCCCGATCAGTGATTTACCCATACCAAATATGTAACAGAATCTGACGTCAATACTAGAAGGAACATTGATACCATATATGACTAAATCTTATTTGGTAATGTTTTAATGGTTTGTTATTTTAATTGAATATTTTATGAAAAATTTAGTATGTTAAAGAATCTGTAATAGCAAGAATAGTCTAGCAGGGGTGTAAACCCGTGGCCTGTGGGTCATGTGTGGATTTTGTGAGGACCTTTTTGCTTATCTATGGTGGCAGACACTGTGAAAATTATGCACAGATCCTTTGTTTTTTGCTCAGCTTAGTTAGTATTTGCGTATTTAATGGGTGGGCAAGACAACCCTTCTTCTTCTAATGTGGTGCAGGAAAACCAAAAGGTTGGACACCTCTAGAAGGATGGGTCAGGATAACAAATAGCCAAGGGTGCAGCTGGTGGAGAGTTTTGTGGGTCAGAAAATATTTTTAAACTGATGTTCACAGTCTTCCACTGATTTGTTTTGTGACTGAGGAAAGAAAAGTGGGTCACAGCTCATAGCAACTTCAAACTCCTGGGCTCAAGTGCTACTCTGGCCTTAGCCTCCCAAGTAACTAGAACTAAGGGCACTTGCCACAATGCCTGGCTAGTTTTTCTATTATTAGTAGAGATGGGGGCTCATTCTAGCTCAGGCTGGTCTTGAACTTCTGAGCTCAAGCAATCCACCCACCTCAGCCTCCCTATGTGCTAGGATTACAGGTGTGAGCCATTGTATCAGCCTTTTGAATTTATTTTTATGGGATGAACATGGTGCTCTCCTTTTTCCTTTCTGAATCTTGAGTCTTTTCTTCCCTCAATAATCCTGGTTCCTAAAAATTAATAACATTCATTTGGTTTTGGTATAGGTTCAAGACCCTATTTTTTTTTTTTTTTTTTGAGACAGAGTCTCATTTTGTTGCCCTGGGTAGAGTGCTGTGGCATCACATCTCACAGCCACCTCCAGCTCTTGGGCTCAGGCGATTCTCTTGCCTCAGCCTCCCAAGTAGCTGGGACTACAGGTGCTTGCCACAATGCTCGGATATTTTTTTTTGTTGCAGTTTGGCCAGGGCCACAAACCCACCACCCTCGGTATATGGGGCCAGCGCCCTACTCACTGAGCCACAGGTGCTGCCTCAAGACCTTATTTTTAGTAAAACAAATAGCCCCAAGGACAAAAATTGAACACTAAGCTTCTTTTAATTTTTATTCCCACTTCACAATTCTCATCTCATTAAGGCAAGGCAGATGCCTCAGATTCACTGTTTAATCTATCTCAATCTATTATCCTACTACCTAATACTAGTTTATGTTTCCTGACCACTTAGTCTGTGTCAGAAGCTGGGACAGTACTCATGGATAATCTCTTTTAATTATCAGTATACTTTTAAAGGCCATTATTATTACAATCTGTATGTTACTGTCTGGGAGGTTAACTATCTCGCTGAGCTTATAGAGTTAGTAAGTGAAAGGTGAAACTAGAATTCAAGCATAGAAAGTGTACCCCAGAGACTGCGTTTGTACTGGCTATGTTCTCAGATTTTTTTCTTTTTTAATCAGGGGATTAACATAATTACAGAAGTATTTTTGGAAGATTAGTCTGGCATCTGCATGCAGCCTGGAGAGAGGATTATTAGTTTGGAGGCTGTTTTGGTCTTTTGACATGTCGTGTGCTACGGGCCTAAGCTAAAGTGGTGGTCAAAGGTGTTCAGCCCAGTGCAACGGGCAGGGTGAGCAACATGAAGAGGCAGAGGAATTGAAAATTAGCAATTCCGAACCTAATAGGAAACTAAACACTATAGTCCAGGAATGTTTTTCAAACTTGCTGGACCGTAAATCACTGGGGACACTTGTTAAAAAGAGAGAATCCCAAGCCTAACCTTACTAGCCCACCAGAAGTAGACCTTATCTTTTATATTGTATCTTTTTGGTGCCTTTTCTATGTTTACATCTGTTTAGATACACAAATAGCACTGTGGTACACTTGCCTCCAGTATTTAGCACAGTGACATGCAGCACAGGCTTGTAGCCTAGGGGGGATAGGCTGCCGAGGCGAGGTGTGTAGGGTAGGGTGGACTATCCAGTTTTGTGTGAGCACCATCTGTGTTCACAATGACAAAATGGCCTAATGATGCGTTTCTCAGAGTGATCTCTATCATTAAGCAGCGCATGGCTGTATTGTTACACAGGATATGTCTGCCCACGAGAAGGTAAGAGATAATTTCCAGGAGTGCACACTTTTGACTTAACAGTGACTCACCATCTCTGCCCTGCTTGCATGTGGTACTGAGTAACTCCTTCCTAAATCCGTGTCACCGGGCTGCTGGCATCTTATTTCTATCGTTAGCTGTTATTGCGCCTTCCATTGCTTTCATCTTTGTAGCTATTTCTGCTGGCTCTAGTTGGACATCCATTGTTACAGTCATGCTTTTCCTGCCTCCAGTACTAACATGGTCATGGGCAGTCCCAACCTTTTCCAGGACTGCATCTCTATCATGTCTGAAGGCTCCTTCTCATCTGCACCTGCTGTTGTAGCTGGCTTTGATCTGGTTTTACTGTGAGCACAGAGTATAGCTTGCTATAGCATGGCTTTTCAACCATTAAAGATTTCATTCTTAATTCTGTTACTTACCAATTTTGTGACCCTTTGGATAAGGCATTAAATCTATTTAAATCTTAATTTCTTTATACTTAAAATTAATTAATATAATACTACCTACCAAGAAGTGTTGTGCTAAGGATCAATGACTTCATGTAATTAAAATATCTAATATATTGGTCCATAAGGTAACTAACTACTCATCATTACCATTTTAATCCCCATCAAGGGCCCACTTGAATCCCATTGCCACTTCCACTCTCTTCTCCCTCTCAAAGATTACTGTGGTTTTGCTTCTCCAAAGCTCTTGTAGACAACAGATTAAAGAGGTCATTTATATAATTCCATCTGGAACAATATATCAAACGGAATAGTTGATTGATACATGCTAACTTCTCTCCCATCCCTGTCACTGCAAACACCCATTAGGTTGCTTTTTCCTTAAGGCCATTTTCCACAATTTCTTTCCTTTGGTCCTGTAATTTATCTATTTGGAGTCTCCTGTAGAGGTTTAAAACTTAACATATGAAACTATCCTAACATCTAACTCAAATGATAAAATAGGCCAGAGAATAGGATGGAAGCCAGAATAAGTAGAATTGTGGTTACAGAAATTGAAAGGGCTATCATGGCTAAACTTGAAGCAATTAAAAGCTTATTCAATATACTATCCAAAGAGAATGGCAAGCTCAGCTGCTGTCTGATATTGGTTCTAAGCAACATGGTTCATGTACAGATTCTATCTATAAGAAAAGTGCAGTCATGGCTGATGTCCCACACCAAGAACTAAAGTTGTAAAGTAATATTATTGTCACAGGTGAACCCCAGCCTGTGATAGCTAGCACAGGAGCGGCAAACAGTGTATCCCTCCCTAACACAGGTGAATGACAGTCATCAAAAGGAAATACGGCCTCGACACCTAAACAGGCAGGGTTTCAGGGAAAGCTCCCTTTCTTATGGGGCATAAAGTCATGGTTAGGAGTTTAGTCCCTGGGCCAGACAGCTGCTTTGCAAGGTTAGCTACACTACTTGCTAACTGTGTGACATTGGGCAACTGCTTTAACTTTTTAGTTCCTCAGTATCTTCATCTGTAAGATGGGCATGATAAAGATAACTACTTCCTAGGGTATTGTTAGAATGTAATAGGTTAACAAATGTTAACTGCTACAAAAATGCCTGTGTATAACTGACACTTGACAAATGTTAACTATATTATTATCGTTACTGTTACTTCCACGAGATAGGGAAACAAAGACAAAGTAGAATCCTAAAGCTGGAACCAGTAGATTCTCTGAGTGGAGAAAGAAGAAAATTCAGGGGTAATCTCCAGCCTGAAAACAACTGCTGAGGTCTCGTGTTGGCACAGTGACAATCATATCAGGTTAGGGCTCTGGTTGCTTTTGTACTTCTGTCGCAGTGTCAAAACTTGCTGAGGAACAAGGGTGGATCTGATCCTTAGGACGTCCACTGGAAAGGCAGGAGAAGCCAGGAGTTTACCCTGGGCGGGATTCTTGCTGGCACCCTGCAGGCCTCCCAGCGGGCAGAGGGAGCACTTTTCACCTCTGTTGTACCACGACTACAAGTCACATATGATCTCACGCAAACTTCTTTAATTGTAATGGAAGCTGATCTGGATTAATCTGCTCTTATGGATTATTTTCAGTCTATGTTTAAATTCTTCATTTTACTCAGATAGATTCACAGTGTTTCGTTTCTTAGAAATATTTCTGGATTGAGCAATAAATAAGCTTGATGTTCTATATAAGATGATAATTCTAAATAGTCTAAATTAGATAATGCTCAGTAAATAGTTTTTTTATTAAATCATAGCTGTGTACATTAATACTATCATGGGATACAGTGTACTGTTTCTATATACAATTTGAAATACTTTCATTTCAGTAAATAGTGTTTATGTCATCTCAATATGGAAATAATATATAAATTCTAATTTTTTATTACAAATGAGTTTGAGATTCTGGTGTTTCTGAATTACCAATAATAATATGATTAAGGCAGCAAATTGTTTTCTCAGGTGGTTTGACTATTAACCCAGCAAATATTATCATATATATTACATAAAATGTTTAATATTTTCAAATGTCACAGAAGAACCTGGAACTGTGAGTTCAAGCATCGCACCTTTTGGATTTAATTTTGTAGTTCTTTGTAACATTTACCTTGCTAATCTTCGGTGTGAATCTCCTTTTTGGGGGTGGTTTGCTTTGCTCTGGGTAGAACTTTTTAAATGGTTTTATTTTGTACAAAATTTATGTTTGTCTTTGAAATACAGAATTTTCTACTTTGATTTCCAAATAGTATGTGTACTAAATTACTGAGGATTTCAAGCCTGAATTATACAAAGAATCATATCTGAAATAAATTTATTGGACTAAGCCAGCTAATTCATCTAATAGTGTAGTTTGTGTTTCCATATATATGTTGCTGTACTTTTTTTTTTCTGTACACACACAAATAAGTTTATTTTAGCATGCTGCACACAAGCTGCAGTGAGATAGGGTGACAATGTGATAGTGAGACAGGGCTAATGCTCTTCTCTACCCAAAAGAAAATTTCCAGAATTTCACATTATTTTCCTTAAAAACCCATTTTGCTCCAGTATTAAAATATATTTATTAAGATATACTAGAAGCTACCAAGCTCAGAAGTATAGTTTGCATGAAAACATGCCTTCTACAGGCAGGGTTTATTACCTCCTCACTGGTATGTTGCTGTACTTTTAATTATATTCTGAGTATTTAATGAAGGTACCCAATAAACTATGAAAAAATTTTAGTGTTTTTAAAATATAAGTTTCCCTTTTTGTAGTTGTGTATGGTTGTTCAGGGAGAAAAAAATGCCTTGACTATTTCAGGCTACAGATTTTAATTTCCCCACGAAGAACTAACGTCAAGGAATATTTTTAATTTACGTCTATAACACTGATATATAATATTTAAACAATAATGAATATTTTCAAATCTCTATGTTGCCCATTTAAAATATTACACCATTGTTTGGTATCTATACACAAAAGTTTTCTGGAATTTTCATTTGTTGAGATACAGTCTCAGTTTCCCTGGGGTTGAGTGCCATGGTGTCAGAGGACACAGCAACCTCAAACCGTTGGGTTCAAGCTATCTACTTGCCTCAGCCTCCCAAGTAGCTGTGACTACATGCACCCAACACCACACTCACTGTTTTTTTTTGAAATGGAGTCTCACTCTTGTTCAGGCTGTTCTTGAACTCTTGAGCTCAAGCAGTCTACCTGCCTCACTCTCCCAGAGTGCCAGGATTAAGGATGTGAGCCACTGTGCTCGGCCTACTTGGAAAATATTTTATTCAAAAATGTTATCACTTTAAAAATTCAATATTGTCTTACATTTGCATATTACCAGACTTGGAATCACAATACTTAGTTTATAATTTGAGCCCCATCACTGGTGTGATCCATCTTAGGAATGTTACTTAACCTCTCCTGAACCTCTGTCTCATATTGTGAGATAAGAATAGATATAAGCATGATGTAATTTAATATATATAATGAGATTAGAACAGTACCTCAAACTCAGTAAGGGCTATGGAATAATTTTTTTGTTATTGTTTCTTAATTATTTGGAGAATATTAGAAAAAAGAACAAGAACTGGAAACTTGCAGAAGAGATTTTCTAGACTAGTGTTATGATTTCCACTATGATTAAACATAGATTTCATTGATGTCTAATGAATCACAGAAAACATTTTAATCATCAGTATTCAATGATTAGAAGAATGCTTCAATATTTAAGTAATAGCCATTTTATTAAATTTTCCTCTTAAAGGCAAAGTAGTTGGAACAATTAGAATTCTTTGCCACTCTCATTTCTAGGTCTTAGATGAAATAAGCCAGAGAAAGCTAAACTCCTATTTCTGCTGCAGCAGGTGGAGATGGATGGAGTAATCACAGAAGGGCCTGCTCCTAGAGCAGCAGTTCTCAACTTGTGGGTAGTGACCCACAGGAACTGTATTAAAGGGTTGCGGCATTAGGAAGGTTGAGAACCACTGTCCTAGAGGATGTGAGTCAGGAGTGTGGGAGAGCAATGTAAGAGGATAAGCCCTGGCCAGTGCTGGGACTGCGGCAGTATACAATGCCATTATACTGGGAGACATAACTTGCCCTTGATCACATCTATAAGAAACAGATGGGAACCCAGGAAGAGTTACTCATGGTCAAATTACATGTCTAGTCATTTTGATTTCAAGGAAGAATACTCAGATAGTTGTGATCACTTCTCATCTTAGGGTCAAGGATAGGTGATTAGAGGGGTGATTTGTCCCATTTTCTTTCTTTTTTTTATTAAATCATAAACACATAGATCATGTATACATTAATGCATTTATGAGGTACAATGTGCTGATTTCATATAGAATTAGGAATGCTTACATCACACTAGTTAATATATACCTCATCTCATTTACTTAGTTATTAAGACATTTATACTCTATACTAACAGATCCGACATGTACCCTTGCATTATGCATCATAGGTGTGATCCCACCTTTCCCAAGGAATCTAGCTAAGATGCTGAACTTGAAGTAGCCCGTGCATATCACTTTTAAGGAGAGGATCCAAAGTTGCAGTGGATGCCCACCTATAGATGAAACATCTTGGAGCGAGCACTGTAAATCATTAGAGAAACAATGGGAGACAGTCAAAGTGAAGGAGAGGGAGGCAGGGTGATTCACTTAGCAAGACAAAGATATTCCGGGGAGGCACCCACCCATGGGGAAGGGTCAGAGGAGAGAGCCCTGGGACTTTGCTCCCCCTGTAGACACTGACCCAAGCTGTGAGGGGCCCTCCACCAGGTTTCTGAGCTGATCAGTAACACTGTGCAGTAACAGCACACCTGAGAGTGGGCACAGCAGAATCCTGATGGCTTCTGTTCCTGGGTCATTGCAACTGACACTGAGCTGAGCACTAGGGTCCAGAGCTTCCAGGCTACACAGGGATTGGCTTAGTTGCCGTCACTTCCACATTGCCCCTCCCAGTCTGGGGAGGGGGCAGGGAGAGCAGATGCTCTCATACACCCTGTGCCAAGGAGCTGAGAGTCCCTCAACTGGGAGATTCAGTCAAAGCAGACCCTGACATGACCCGAGAAATCCCCTGAACAGAGCCTCAGGAGGACCTGGGTGGAGAAAGAGCCCAAGTTGCCTAGTGGCCCAATCCTATGGCCCTATGTGTGACCTGGCAACACTGCCCCCATGGTCTAGCACCCTGCCTGTGCTCCGGTGCTCTGTTACAAGCCCATTAGCCATAAGCTGCTCTCTGTGACCTGCCAACATTGCACTTAGACCTCCGCAGTTGATGTGATTGGATCATAAGTTTCTTCCTTTCTAGTGGATTACTCTCACCTGTATTTGATATACTTTTATGTCGTTCATTTAAAAAATACATTCCTTAATTTTACATCCCCCTGAAGACATTATAGTATTAGATCATGTTCCATAAACTGTTGTCTTAACTTAGGCTCTCCATTCTTCACCTACCACTTCCTCATCTACGCACTCTAATAGGGCTTCCGTCTCTGCCACTTAGGGAAACCTCCCCCAACCTTCCTCCTTCCTTTGGTTCCTCCTCCTTTCTTTCTTTGATTTGTTAAGCTAGCCAAGGTCTTAAATAACAAGCACATCACCGAACCTCATCTTAGTCTACCACTGAGGAGCATTCGATACAATTCACCATGCATCCCTTGAAAACGTGGCTGTCTAGGCGGTTCTCTTTCCAGTGTTCTAATACTGGACAGGCCTGGCCCTTTACCTGAAATCATAATTATCCATGCCGTCTTCCTAGGTAATATCATCTAGTCACAGCGATTCAAATGCTGACTCTTCAGGAAAACCAAAGAGCTACAGACGTGTCCATCCACTGCTGTGTATGTGTCCAAGTGAATGACTAATAGGCATTTCCAACTTACATGATGGTTAGAAAAAATCAGGAGACTTTGAAAATTTTCTTTTATTGAATTTTGTATATATAGTAATATTAATAAAAAAGAGCAGTTACTATACACAATGGAGAAAAGTAATGGATTAATACTTTATTAAGACATAGTCTCACTCCATTACCAAGGCTAGTGCAGTGGTGTCATCATAGCTCACTGCAACCTCAAACTCCAGAGCTCAAGTGATTCTTTTGCCCCAGTCTTCCAAGTAGCTGTGACTACAGCCATGTGCCAACATACTCCACTAATTTTTTTTTTTGAGACAGAGCCTCAAGCTATCCCCCTACGTAGAGTACCATGGCATCACAGCTCACAGCAACCTCCAACTCCTGTGCAAAAGTAAGTCTCCTGCCTCAGCCTCCCAAGTAGCTGGGACCACAGGTGCCTGCCACAATGCCTGGCTATTTTTTGGTTGCAGCCATCATTGTTGTTTTGGCGGGCACAAGCTAGATTCAAATCTGCTACCTTAGGTGTATGTGCCTGGTGCCTTAGTCACTAGAGCCACAGGTGCCGAGCCATACTCCGCTAATTTATTAATTTTTTGTAGAGACCAGGTCTCACTATGTTGCCCAGGCTGATCTCAAGCTCCTGGCTTCAAGTGATCCTCACATCTTGACCTCCCAAAGTGTTGGGATTATAGGAATGAGTTATTGCTCCCAGCCTAGATTTATACTTTTAAATGACATTAATGTTTTCTTTTTAAAAGAAAAATATAAAGTACAAACAATATTATATTATCTCTGTTATCTTAAGAAAAGTTATATTTTAAAAAGTCTTTATGGTAGTACCTAAATATTAAAATACCTGAATATATCTAAGAGTTATATTTATTCAAACTTTGTATTACTTGTTTTAATTAACCTGATTTCGATTCATAATTTGTAAATGTGATTAAGAATTAAAATATCTGCTGACCAAAAAAAAAAAAAAATAAATAAAAAAAGAAAACTAGGTCGTCTATTACGTATACCAATGGCTCTGGACCGAATGTTTGTTTCCAGCCCCATCTTCTATTCATGTACTGAAACCCGAAACCCCGTATGACTATACTTAAAGTCAGGAAGTAAATGAGATTAAATGAGGTCATAAGAATGGAGTCTTGGCCTTGTAGAATTAGTGTTTTTGTAAGAAGAGACCCCCCTCTCTATTTCTCTCTCTCTCTTTTTCTAAGGGCATACACAGAGGAAATGCCATGTGAAGACATAAAGAGAGGGTATCTGTCTGCAAGCCAGAAACTACATTGGCTGGAACTTTGACCTTGGACTTCTACTCTCCAGAATTTTGAGAAAATAAATTTGTCATGGCATCTTAAGAAGACTAAGACATTGGTCTGTTATGTATTAGAAGACTAATACACTGGTCTGTTATGGTAATGAATGTGTAACATTTCAGTTTTTGTTGTCAAGCCTTGTCAATAGCTTTGTCAAAGTTGATTTTCCTTCTATATTCCTATTTAATAGACTACATTACCAGATTTGTCAATCTATCTTACTCACAATGATGGAATAACATTTTTTATTCATTTTAATTTTAAAGGATTTTGTCACACAAAGTAACAAATACAAAACTAGAAAAAAAATAATAAATATAAATATCAGTTTGACATAAATTGCTAACAATATTATGGTATTATATATTCTAGCAATTTTAGATACAGATGAAAACTTCAAGTGGTTCCATAGAATGACAGAATGGAAGCAACTCACGTGTTGTTTTCATCCTTTCCATTACCAGGCTGTGACATTTTACCTTGAATCTCCTGTTCAACTCAGGAATATGTAGCTCCACGGGGTTTAGAAAAAGCAGCCAAAGAGAGCTTGAGTGATTCAAAACTGGTAGGAACTCACTCTCAAAATGAACGTGCATAGCTGTGTCTCCATGTTTTAGAGTGACCGGATCAATGAGGATTCTTCAAATTAACTTTTAGGTAGACTACAATTAAAGGACAAGTAATTATTATTTAGGTAGATAACAATTAAAGGACAAGTAATAAAAATGTGCTAACCTATAACTTATATATTATTAAAACTCAACAGAAATCTGTACAATCATCCAGAACTTAGACTGACAGAAGGTTTTTTTGCATAAAACTTACCAATCATATTACTAGAATTACGGGCTTTACTTTGACAATAAAAAGCAGATTAATTTTACATCAGTTTTATCATTGCTTTTAAATTCTCCCGAAACAAGGTCCTTCCTAATTTTATTGCCTTGCCCTTGGTAAGGTCTTAGTTAATATCGAGTAGTTCAGAGTTAATGCATGTTTAATTGTTGTGATGAATAAATCAGCTAATACAGTGGGAATATCCAAAATGTCTTTTCTATCATGTTTTATGGTGGTTTCTGTCCAAGGTCCCCCCACCCTGTGCTAGTCTAGTGGACTTGGGGCTGACTGTTCAAATCCATTAAAAAAAAATTGATTCAAGAAACTCAAGTCTTACTTGTGGGTTTGTATGTGATGGAAGGAAGAACCCATGGGGTAGAGGAAAGTCTTTCTGGCTCATTTTCTAGTTATTTAATCATGGAGACTTGCTACTCCACATCACTCTCTTCCTAATGGTTTCATTTGCTATTGATTAATAGCATCAAAACATATACCATGGGTAAAAGCTACTGTATTATTTTCTATATTCTTTAAGTGACTATTATGGAAGTAAACTGACAGTGTACTTTTTATTCTTTACTCATTTGGGAAAATTTTACTGCTATGAAATAGAATAGTAAAAAATCATTTTACTCCATATAGATGATAGAGGGAAATTATTTTCATTTTTCTTTTTCTAGCCTTATTTTTATCATGAAAAGAGAAGGTATTTAATCATTTTCTTATACTTTCTGTTATTTTATCTGTTCAATATATAACCTTGAGAAGGATTTGGTAATTCGGTTGTCTCCCATATCATATTACTCTTAGAAATCCTGCCTGCACGGAAGCCGTGATACCAATATCTGCCCATATTTTTCTTGCTTATTAACTTGTCTGCTCTACTCAGCTTCTTCTACCCTACAGGGACCCATCTGCAGTTTTAACAATATTGATGATTAATTCTGCAAAGAGTAGTTTAAACTGCAAAGCAGAACCTGAAACTGAGCCATAGAGTGGGCCATATGCTCAGAGACATCTCTACGGCAGAGAAAGAAATGTTTTCCTGAGAATATTTCCATTATCTTGCTGAAAGATAGTCTGGAAGCCTCTGCTGTAAGTGGTTTTGGAGGGCCATAGTCATAAGTCAGATGACTGTAAACTGGCAATAAAAATGACCCAGTTTGGGCTCTCCCGGTAACTGCATGTTAGAGATCAGGAAGTGCAGTGTTTCTCACACTCAAAAAGAGAGACACTTTTGCCTTCCATGAAATTTGTTCCATTTTTCATCTGGAACTCCTTTTCTGTGCTGAATTTTTCCTGTTACTTGATCACTGTGCATGCAACTGATTATTTGCGATGATATCTTAGCAATAAAAAAAAAAAGAGCCCTGAATTTGAAATTATTTCTACTATTTATGAGTCATGTGCTCTGGGAGATAGTGGTTTTTTTTTTTTAAATTTTAGTTTCTTCATTGGTAAAGTCCTCCTTCTCAGGATGGTTATGAAGATTAAATACAAGAACATGTGTGAAGGTATCTGGCACAAAGCATCCAGTTAGTGTGGAATCAGAAAACCAATTTTAGGCTACAAGGGTTCCCTAAGTCTGTGGGACATTTGCATTAACAGCTGCCTGACTTATCATTCTGGAATTATTTGCTATTTAAAGTTCAAGGGGTGAAAACTTACCAATGTTTGATAAAAGAAATGTCCCAAGTGTGGGTTAGTTTGTATAATTTTGACTTTAAAACACAATTACCTAAGTTAGTTAAAATGAGGTAATGACGTGTTAGGTCTTTCTTTAACTAACAGGGACAACATTATTTAGTGTTAAATTTGTTAAACACATTTAGAAAGAATTTGTCTCTAATGACTTATTTTTTAAAAAAGAAGAGGAAAAGTAAGACTTGAGTTGATAAAGATGAGTGGATTATACAAAATAATTATAAAGAGGATATAATATTAGCCTAAGTGTTTATATTCTCAGCTCTCCCCCACATGAGTCAGCTTCTGACAGCACCTTTCTTCCACTCTTGTTTGCATTTATGCTCTGCTAGCATAAATTATGAATTGTGAAAGTAAAAAACGTATTACTAAAACCCCACTGAATTTATTAACATGATTTCATATTATTACTGGAAATGGTTATCAACTATTAAATAAAACATTTTTCAATTCTATGGGATTAAAAAGTCATTTTATTTACTGATATTCTTAAACCCCTATCATTTAATTAGATATTTTCTGACTCTGATCCCACTGCCACTGTAATTGGTTGGTCTTCTAATTCTC
>NW_003852498.1:2747993-2751015 GCF_000181295.1 Otolemur garnettii
GAGCTTTATTTTAATCCTGTCTTTATTGATTGATATTATGATTCCAGAAGAACAAATTCAGTAAATGAAAGGGTTATGCTTCATAATGACGAGTTGAAATTATTTGTCTCACAAGAGAAATTCCACAGTGTTCTGGAAGAAATTATTTGGCGAGAAGAGGAATGTGAGGGTATGGAGTCGTTTTGAGAGAAGGGAGTATTGAGAAAAAAATTGTCAGGAGAGCTACGTTAAGTTCCTTTGCATGAAGGACCTTTTTGCTTCCTGAAATGAGCTAATCACAGACATGAACCTGAGGAGAGCACGATCGGGGGAAGGATGGCTGGACACTGATATGCAGGAAGGAACTGTGAGAATGAAATTGGAAGGCAGACATACAACAGCAAGAAGGGGAGAAGGAAGGATTAAGAACAGGAACAGTAACCAATGGCTGTCAACTGTGTGTGTGACATTCTCTTACATAGTGTAAGTCATAGGGTCGAAGTAAATAAAGGAAGAAAAGTAAAGGAAAAACAAGAAAAATGATTCCAAAGGGTACTTTGTTTTTTATTTCTACTATAAACACGGAGCTATACTGGTTGGACTCTAAACAGTAGTTCTACAGTCAGTCGTCCCTTGCCTAATAAACTAGTAAGGTATGGATATTTAATATTAAGACTCACAATTCATAAACACAGACGTCTCTTGATTTATGTATGCCTTCTTTAACTTGTTTTATCAGTGATTTCAGGTTTTCAGTGTATAAATCTTTCATCTCCTTGGTTGAGGTTTATTCTCAAGTATTTTATTCTTCTGATACTGTTGTACAGAAGGTTGTTTTCTTCATTTCTTATTTGGATAGTTCACCATAGTGTAAAAAATGCAGTTGATTTTTGTATGGTGCTTTTGAATCTTGTAGCTATACTAAACTTCTTTATTATCTCTGAAAGTTTTTTGGAGGAGTCAAAATGAACATGTCATCTGCAAACATAATTTTATGTCCTTTCTGATTAGGATAAAGTTGGTTTATTTTTTTCTTCCCTAGGTGCTTTGGCTAGAATTGCCACTACCATGAATTACCAATAAAAGTGGTGAAAGAGCCTTAGTTCAAATGCCTGATGTTATAGGAACACCACTGAGTGTGAATGACAGCTTTCAGTTTATCACCTATTGCCTTTAATATGTTGAGATGATTTCCTTATATTTGTAAATAGTTCAGAGTATTTTTATCGTGAAAGCGTATTGAATTTTATTAAATGCCTTTTTTCTGCAACTAGCCAGATGATAAGGTGCTTTTTATATTTCATTTTATTAATGTTTGTATCACATTTCTTTATTTGTGTAGATTGAAATTCTTTGCATCTTAGGGATAAATCCCACTTGATTATGATGTACGATCCTTTTGATTTGCTATTGAATTTAATTGGCTAATATTTAGTTGAGAATTTTTACTCCTTTGTCTAGCAGCAACATTGGTAGATATAATTTTCTTTTCTGATAGTGTTCCTGTCCTTGTCTGGCTTTGTTATCAGAGTAATGGTGGCTTCAGAAAATGAGTTTGAAAATGAATGAAAATTCTCTTCAATTTTTTTGAAAAGTTTGAGAAGGATTGGTATCAATTTTTCTTTAATTGTCCGGCAGACTTCACCAGTGAAGCCATCTGGTCCTTGGATTTTCATTGTTGGGAGATTTTGATTATTGATTCAATCTTTTTATAGTTATAATTCTTTTCAGACTTTATATTTCCTCATGATTCAGTCTTGTTAGGTTGTCTGTCTCTAAGAATGTATTTATTTCTTCTAAGTTATCCAATTTGTGTATAACTGTAGTATTCTCTTGTGATCCTTTTCTTTATGTAGCACTACTTGTAATGTCTCCTATTTAATTTTTTATTTATGAGTCATAGTTCTCTTTTTTTTAGTCTAGCTCAAAGTTTGTCAATTTTGTTTGTCTCAAAAAGCCAACTCTTAGTATTATTGATTTTTTTCTCTTCTTTATTTTGTTTATTTATGCTTTAAACTTTATCATTTTCCATTTGCTAAATTTGGTCTTAGCTTAGTCTTATTTTTTTAGTTCCTTGAGATTTACAATTAGGGTGTTTATTTGAAATCCTTTTTCTGTTTTAACGTAGGTGTTTACTGCTATGAAGTTCCTTCTTAGTTTGCTTTTGCTACATTACATAGATGTTGGTAATTATGTTTCATTTTTGTTATATTGAGGCAGTTCCTAATTTCCTTTTTGATTTCTTCTTTGACTCAGTGGTTGTTCAAGACTATATTGTTTATTAGCTTGAATCAATCTTTCTATAACGTATAGCAAAATATCACATTGTAGCCTGTAAATATAAAAATATTGTCAATTATAAATAAATAAAAACAAAAAATGTGCATTGTTTAATTTCTACATATTTGTAAAGTCTTCAGTTTTCTTTTCGGTATTGATTTATGGTTTCTTTTGAATTGATACCTAATTCAAATGCGTGTTCTGCAGCTGTTGGGTGAAATATTTTATATGTGTCTGTTAGGTCCATTTGCTCTCCAGCGTTGTTCTGGTCTGCTGTTTCCAATAGATTTTCTGCCTTGGTCTTCTATTATTATTGGAAGTGGAATATTGAAATCTCCTAACATTATTGTATTGCTCTCCGTGTGTTCCCTCAGTTCTGTCAATATTTATGTATATTTGGTGCTCTGCTGCTGGGTGCACAATTTATTTATATGGTATCTTTCTACTGAGTCGACACTTTTATTGTTACGTCCTTTGTCTCTTGTAAAATCTATTTTGTATGATAGAATGATAGCCACCTTACTCTCTTTTGGTTAGCATTTCATGGGATATTTTTTTCTATTACTTCACTTTCAGTGTATAAGTGTCCTTAAATCTAAATTCAATCTCTTATAGGTACATATAGTTGAATACTGATGTTTTAAAAATCCATTCAGCTGCTTTACATCTTTTGGTTGTAGGTTAATTTATTTACTTTTTTTTTTTTGAGACAGGAGCCTCAAGCTCCCCCCCTGGGTAGAGTGCCGTGGCATCTCAGCTCACA
>NW_003852498.1:2751770-2816831 GCF_000181295.1 Otolemur garnettii
AATGTAATTTAATAAAAAATTACTTTATTGCCACAAAGTGCTAATGGTTTTGTGAGCCTTCAGCAAGTTGCAATCTTTTTGTCGCTGGAGGCTTCTGCCTTTATGTTGATGACTGCTGACTGATCAGGGTGCTGAAGATTTGGGTGGCTGTGGAAATATCTTAAAATAAAGACAATCAGTAGTGAAGTTTGCTACATCGATTAAGTCTTTTTGTCACAAAAGACTTCTCTGTCACATGAGATGCTGTTTGATAGCATTTTACTCACAATAAAATTTCTTTCAGATTTAGAGTCAATCCTTTCAAACTCTGGAGCTGCTTTATCAACTAAGTTTGTGTCATATTCTAAATATGTTATTGTCATTTCAACAATGTTATGACCTCTTCACCAGGAATAGATTCCATCACAAGAAATTGCTTTTTTGCTTATTCATAAGGAGTAACTCTTCATCTGTTAAGCTTTATCATGAGATTATGGCAATTCAGTCACATTGCAGATTCCCCCTTTATTTCTAGTTCTCTTGCTATGTCCATCATTTCTGCAGTTACCTCCTCCATTGAAGTCTTCAACCCCTCAAAGTTAAACATAAAGGTTGGAATCAACTTCTTCCAAACTCCTGTTAATGTTGATAGTTTCCCCTCCTCCTACGAATTGCAAATGTTCTGAATGACATCTAGAATGGTAAATTATTTTGAGAGGTTTTCAATTTGCTTTTCCAAGATCCATCAGAGGAATTATTATCTAAATCAACTATTGTCTTACAAAATGTATTTCTCAAACAATGGGACTAGAAAAGCAAAGGTATTCCTGATCCACAGAATGTGTGAGATGTTGAATCAGAATGGGTACGGGGTCAGCAGAATAATATATCAACATTAATCTCCTGTCTATCTCTATCAGAGCTCTTGGACAACTAGATGCATTGCCAGTGTTTTTTTTTCTGAGAAGTAGGTTTCAACAGTGGGCCCATACTACTTGGTAAGCCATAACTATTCAGTAAATTGGTAAATAGATCTGCTATCATCCAGGCACTGTTGTTCCACTTATACAGTACAGATGAAATAGAGTTAGCATAATTCTCAAGTCCTTAAGATTTTCAGAATGTTAAATGAGCACTGTCTTCAACTTAGTCATCAGATGCTGCGTTAGCCCTTAACAAGAGAGCTGACCTATCCTTTGAAGCTTTGAAGCCAGGCATTGACCTCCCCTCTTTAGCTATGAAAGTCCTACATAGCATCTTATTCTTTTATAAGGCTCTTTTGTCTACATTGAAAATCTTGAGCCTTAGGTGTATGTGGCTGGTGCCTTAGCCTCTTGAGCTACAGGCACCGAGCCGATCTATCCTGGCTTTTTACATGTCTTTTTCACTGAACTTAACCATTTCCAGCTTTTGCTTGAAAGTGAGAAATGTACTTTTTTTTTTTTTTTTTTTTTTTTACACTTAAACACTTAGATGGTATTGTTGTGTTAGTAATTAACCTAATTTCAATATTGTTATGTCTCAGGGAATAGGGAGGCTAAAGAAGAGGGACAGAAATGAAAGTATGGCTGGTGAACCTTCTAGAGCACACACATTTATTGATTAAATATCCTATCTTCTCTGAGTGTGGTTTATGCCTGTAGTCCTAGCACTCTGGGAGTCCCGAAGGGAAGGGGCAGATTGCTTGATCTCAGTAGTTTGAGACTGAAGAAGAGTGAGACCTTGTCTCTAGTAAAAAAAAATTAGCCAGGTGCCTATAGTCTCAGCGACTGGGGAGGCTGAGGGATAGGAGCATTGAGGGTGCCGTGAGCTTCAATGATGTCACTGAACTCTACCCAGGGCAACAGAATGAGAGTCTGTTGCAGGAAAAAAAAAAAAAAAAAAAAGAGAGGAAAAAAACACAGATCATGATAAACAGATAAAATATTCATAAAAAAGTTTGAAATTTGGGGAAATTTTGCAAGAATAACCAAAAATACGACATAGAAACTTGAAGTGAGAAACTCTCCATGCTATTGGAGAGACAGTGTTGACCGACTTGCACCATGTGGGGCTGCCATGAATCTTCAACTTGTAAAAAATGCAACAACTGTGATATGTAGCAAAGCAAAGCACAGTCCAATGAGGCATGCCTGTTTTGCTCTGGCTCTGTTCCTCTAGTCCACTGCCCCTGCTTTGAGTCAGGAAGACTTGCCTTTAAAAAAGAAGAGAGGATTGAAAAAGGCCAAAAAATAGACTTTTTCCCTGGGGAAAATACAAAATTAAAGAGATAAACAACTCAGAGATAAGACAAAGCTTTAGGTAATGGCATTATATTACATTTTTCAGAATCTTTAGAAGAATTGAGTGAGTTATTTCTATAATATGCAACTCCCTATGTTCCTCATTTTAAAATAATTTATCATGAGCTTTAAAAAGAATTGAAATATATAAAAAAGTAATGTGTTTTCTGTATTCCAGCTATTTTCCTCAGTGGAATTTTCATAGACAATTTTATTAAATTTGCCTATAGGAGAAGACATTACTAGATAAGCTTTTTTTTTTCCTTTTTAGGATGTACAATTCTCAGAAAATGACATTTTTAGAGATTGCACACTCATGGAACTTGATAATAAAATTTTATTTAGGTAAGCATGATACAGAATTACTTACTGACAACTTATCTAAGAAATTAGTGACTCTAAATTCAAATATATATATATTTCTGCAAGACATAAGCTTTCTTAAACAACATGGTCTATTTTCTTCCCTCTACTTCTCCAGGGTTTGCCAATAGGGCCCAGAGGACTTTTCTTTTCTTTTCTTTTCTTTTTTTTTTTGAGACGGAGTCTCACTATGTTGCCCTCAGTAGAATGCTGTGGCAGGCATCACAGTTCATAGTAACCTTAAATCCTTGGGCTTAAGTTATTCTCTTCTCTCAGCCTCCTGAGTAGCTGGGACTACAGGTGCCCACCACAACACCTGGCTTTTTTTTTTGTTGTTGTTGCAGTTGTCATTGTTGTTTAGCTGGCCCAGGCTGTGTTCAAACCCGCCAGCCTTGGTGTATGCAGCTGGCACCATAACCATTGTGCTATGGGCGCCTAGCCTGCCCAGAGGACTTTTCACTGGGCTGTAAAGAGCGTATTCCTTGGTGTGAGCTACGTACAGTTTTTAAGTCTTTTTAATTTTCAGGCAATGTCTGAAATGACAAGAAGCTCATGAAGTTTTTTAGCTGCTTTTTAAGACAATGCATTAGTTCCTTCAACAAAATTGTTGCCTTTTATGCTAATTATTTTAAAAGAAAAATGGAAAGCCTACAGGCTTCTATTAGAAAGTATGGTAGATTAGAAAAGTAGCTACAGTTTCCTGAAAGGGCACCCACATTCAGTCTTATATATTAAGTATAAATATACATTCTTAATTATATCTGCTAATTAAACTTGGCTAGGTTTTATTTTTTATATGTCCTGCCATTATTTTCTAAATTTATGTTTATCTTTGAATAAAAGTTGAGATCATTGCCCATTTGTTAGCACTATACATGAAATTATTCAGAGCCAGTAGTGGTTTTAAAATGAGTTGGTAATTTAGAAGACTAACTAAACTTTCCCTTTTCCTCTCCTCTCCTCACCTCTCCTCTGAGATATAGCTCACATAGAATAAAGTACACATATTTTAGGATGTGGTGAATTTTTCAAAAAAACTGGTGAACTTTTCCAAAAAGATCTAAAGTGAATATATTAAGTGAATTGGTCAATTAATTTTTAAAATACCTGTATATTCTGTAATCAACCAGATCAAGATATGGAAGATTTCTGGGACCTCAGAGATTTCCTCATGCCATTTTGAAATCAGTAAAATTATCACCACAGAGAAACAATGTTTTTGACTTTTATCACTGTTGATCAGTTTTTCTAATCCTTGACCAATAAATAAATGGCTTCATATAGTGTAAACTTTTTCTGTCTGGCTTCTTTCACGAAACATAATTTATTTGTTCTTGCATGCAGTAATATGTTCATTATTTTTATTACTGTATATGTACAAATATACCTTATCTACTTAGCCATTGTGCTAGCATTTGAACTGCCAGTTGTATAGTTATACAGCATGTTTAACTTAACTTGCAGGTTAATAGGAGAGACTAAACTTCTGTCCTTGTATGCATATATTCTTGAAGGTGTGGCAAGAAATGAGTACAGGCTGTGATACATAGGAAAGACAAGAATCTAGATCCCAAAGTTCTCACTGCATGTGGCGAGAGGAAGTGGAGGTCAGTTGATGACAGTGATTAAGAACACAAAGGATAATTCAACTTTTAGGGACCCTATAGGCAAAAGCTGGCCAAAAAAGCTGTTGGAGAGAGAAGAGTGAAAAGACTTTGTGCAGGCATACTTGTGAGGACCTGAGGCAGAATCCCATATGGCTGGGTTGGTTGACAGCCTAAAACCCCCCTGACCTAAGGTCAGCCTGGTCTGTTGCGGGTGTAAAAACCCCTGACTTAAGGCCCACATGGGAGTGGAGGTTGCACACAAATTTCTGTATGCCCTAGAAGTTTCTTAATTATGCCTTGTTTTAAAGATTGAAGTAACTGCCTCCAAATTGCAAGGTCAGTAGGACAGACTTTCAAACCATCTCTTTCCTCCACAGCCTCAGGCTTCATCAGATAAGAACAGAAGTAGTAATGGCTAAAAACATGTTCTCCATGAAGTTATGTTAAACTAGGTTATGTTGAAGGGGTTAAGCTTAAAAGTGTATGTTGGGTGGATTATCAGATTACTAGGGAGGAACTACTCACGAGGTAGTTAGTCACAAGATGTTCAAATGGATTAATGAAGTCATTGGTGTCCAATGCTGCATGTGCAGAGGGAAGTCATTGATGTCCGATGCACATGTGCAGAGGGATTGTAATGAATATTAATGAAGTCATTGATGTATAGTGTGCATGTATAAGACTGACTATATAAACCAGCAGTAAATAAGGAAAGCTCGCCATTTTGCCTGAGGGAGCGAATGGTCACCTTTATTTAAAATACAATTTCAATAATCATGCTTATTCTTCATAACATTGCTTTTCTATGAGACCCTAATGGCAATAGGGCCCAAAAGAGGAGGAATTTTTCAATGAGCATTAAACATAATGAGAAAGATGATTCTTGTTGGTGTAGGGGGTGAACAAGAGAAAGATGAATGTATCTCCTCACTACAAAATACAGAGAGAATTAACAACTTCTTTTGAGGCGTTATGAGCAGAAAAGTATCCTGAGAAGAGAGAGGTGTTATAGTTGGGGCATAGAGGTGATAGGGATTAGTCAAGATGTTGCCTATTACAGAGAAATTTCCTTGAAAAATAGGATGGGATTCTATGCAGTCACAGTAAAAGGAGATGGAAGTAGATCTAAATTAGATGGAAGTATTTGCAATGTGGCTGTAGATCAAGGGCACTAGAAAGGCAAAGAATACAGAGCAGGATGGGAAGTACTTGAAAGGAATGAAGCCGCTTCAGGGTTCCAGCTGGGGCTTTGATGGCAAGTTGTTTTGATGCTGCAAACCTAGATCCAAGCATTATGGGAAAACTTAAGAATAAGGGGTGAATTGCAAAATAAGATTTGGTGCTACAAGAGTGGAAAGAAATGGCTAAAAATAAAAGTTCACCTAAATGGAATAAAGTTTTTTTTTTTTACTTGTTGGAGATTCATTGAGGGTATAAGAAACCAGGTTACACTGATTGCATTTGTTAGGTAAAGTCCCCTTTACAATTTTGTCTTGCCCGCAAAACATGTGTCACGTACGAAGACTCCCTCCCCGTCCCTCCTTCCCTCTCTCCGCCATTCCTTTCCCCCACCCTGCCCTCCTTCTTTCTCTCTCTGCTCTCTCCTTCCCCCACCCCCACCGTGTCATTAATTGTCCTCATATCAAAATTGAGTACATAGGAATCATGCTAAATGGAATAAATTTTAAAAGGACATGGGAATTTAGAGAAAAAAAGTGAAGAAAATAGTCATACAACTGCTTAAGTATATCTTTTGTGTTGCTCAAAACAGCCTTAACATTTCCCTCAGCTTGACCCAAGCAGACATGTTTCCTCTTGCCGGTAGGCCCCTGACCTCTCTCTCTTCTCCTCCCTCAGCAGAGTCCAGATAGCCTAACCACAGAAGTTCCTCCCCTGCCTTTTCTTAAGCATTTACTTTAGACACCTTGTAATTATAAATTCTGCCTTCCCCTTGAAATACAAGTGTTAGAGCATCTCTGTTGCAGGTTGTACAACCCACAATTGTCTTTCTCAGGACCTGGGATCCATTCCTTTGAAATATCAAGGAAGAAAGTTGTCCTATCCTCCTGTTTCTGGGACAGGTAGGAGCCTAATTTCAGAAGGCCCATGGCTTCAAGGTGTAAAACCATCTGTGGGGTCACTTAGCTGACGCAGGTGGTCTCTTTTCTGTTGCCCTTAAGCCAAGGCTGAGGAGTCCTCCTACCCTTTGTTTCCGTGTTGAGCACAGAATGATTTCTGGCCCCTTGCTCTGATTATAATAGACCTGAGTAAGGTCTTCTCTGTTTAACTTTGGTGCAATTTTTGCTTTGACAATATCTTATAATGAGTCTTTTCTGTTATTTGCCTAAAGATAAACTTTTTGCCGTGACTTCCAGGATCCCTTTGATGCTGGCTGATGGGGTATGGTGGGCAGGGATGGAGTGTTATGATTCAAAGCACCTCTCTGAAGCACCAAAAACACAGACTTACCTCTTTACCTCTCTCTGTTCACTGTACCCCAAATATAAAGCCTAGGGAGATAGGGAGATAGAATTATATAGTGAATTGGAACTCAAGGTTTTCATCAAAAATCAAAACTGAGTTAGTCATTTTTCCTTTGTTATTTATGTAACTTAGGTGGGTTATAGGATCTCTTTAAGCTAAAGCCTACTCAGTTGTAAAATATGAATAAAGTCTATTATATATACATCATATATAACTTAACTGCGTGGTTGTTGCACAAATTAAGCATAGTTTTTTAAAAGTAATATTATTTTTGTTATTACTATTTTTATTTTTTCATTAAGGACAGGGTTCGTGTCAGTATAATAATATTGGCTGGGCATGGGGGGGTAACATCTGTAATCTAGCACTCTGGGAGGCCGAGGTGGGAGTATAGCTTGAGGTTGCAAGTTTGAGATCAGTCTGAGCAAGAGCAAGACAAGAAATATTAGCTGGACATTGTGGCAGGATGCCTGTAGTTCCAGCTCCTCCTGAGGCAGCAGCAGGAGAATTGATTTAACCTGGGAGTTTGAGGTTAACGGGAGCTAGGCTGATGCTACAGCATTCTAGCCTGGGAACAGAGTGAGACTCTATCTCAAAAAAATAAAAAATAAAGAAAAAAATGTATCTACTTATATGCTCAAATATTTGATGATTAAGTCATCATTTTTTCAATCTAATATCTAGTACATGCATTATCTCAGTGGAAGAAAACATTTAGGAAGGAAATTAGTGTCTATAGATAAAAAGTGTTTTAGTAGCAGTTATGGTCTATACAATATCTAAATCACAATTTTGATCTATGTTCTGAGACAAAGTTTCCAAGCAGAAGTTTCCTAATGACCATCTCTAGTCCCCGGTGAGCATATCCCTAATGGGTTTTTAAATATATATTACCCCAGCATTTGCCTTTGTAAACAGGATAAAGACTGTCACAGTCAAGCATTGGCTAAAAGCCTGATTTGTCATTTATGGAAAATATAAAGGTGAGGATACCTTTTGAGCAAATAATGAATCATCTGTGATGCCCTGTGGCAAAAACAAGAGAAGTTTTCAGAGACCCAGTTGGAAGAAGCTTTAATCAGGACATTGGATGACTCATAGAAAGGTGGGTTGCCAATACTGATGGTTTAAAGTAAAATTTCTACCAATCTTGATTTTGCAAATATTCTGTAGCATTCTTATAAGTCTATGAAAAAAACAAATTTTTATATATATATATATATATATATTTTTTTTTTTTTTTCCTGTGAAAAAAGCCTCCAGAAATTTAGCAGGCTTGGAAACTTGTTGAGCATCTGACCAAGAATATTTTTCAGACATGTTAATCAGGGTAGCCATTAATTGAAGCTGAATGTGCTGTAACTGATTCACAACCACTTCTGTTTTTATTTTCTGAGAGATCTGGGCATTAATATATAAATCTCTGACATAAGACACGTTTCTCCAGCCTTTGAGACATTGCTGACCACTCCCAGGTTCCCAGGGCACATGCTGAGGAGGGCTGGGGTCCTGCTCACAGTGCACCCCATGCAATTACCGAATGCTATGTAGGAAGTACCTGTCGGCAATGTCAATCAGAGCTCATTTCAATGCTCATAACCCGAAGGACTCCACTGTTTTAAATCTAATGAAGTGCTGATAAATAACCCAAGTGAGCAGTTCAGATGGGCTAGTACACTGCCTAACTAACATCGTCACCAGAATTCCTGAAGTAGAAAGCCAAAGGAATCTGCCAGTGAAGATAGCATGGGAGGGTCAAAGGAACCCATGCAGAGCCCACGTGTGTCAAACCTGAGGACAGGAGGCACAGAAGGGCACGCAGAGTGGAGAGAACACTGGGCAAAAGCACAAGGAGGCTCTGATTTCTTAGGAAGCATATGGGTTCCTGAGTCTCACGTTGGCCATGGTTCTGATGTGAACAGCAACTCAGTGCTGTGTGGGAGTCACACCCTGTGTGCACCGGCATCTTCTCTTTTCTCTCTTTCTGAAAACAATTTCAGATTAACATGAGGGTACAAAGGATTAGGTTAGGTTGTTTTAGTTTTTGAGGTAAAGTTCAAGCTGTAGTTGAGCCCTTCACACAGGAAGTGTGCTGTGTATGCTCACATTGTGCACGTGAGGTGAGAACTTTCCAATAGCCCTTCCTCCTCCCCTTTCCCACCTTTTCCCCTCACTTGTGTTTTCTTTTGTGGGTGTACTTGTTTATATATTGGTTTCATATTAGTATTGAATACATTGGATACTTGCTTTTCCATTCTTGTGATACTTTACTAAGAAGAATGTGTTTCAACTACATCCAGGTAAATAAAAAAGATATAAAGTCTCCATATTTTTTATGGCTGAATAGTATCCCATGGTATACATATACCACAGTTTGTTGATCCATTCATGAGTTGATGAGCACTTGGGTTGCTTCTTCATCTTGGTGATTGTGAATTGAGCTGCAATAAAAATTCTGGTGCAAATGTCTTTGTGGTAAAATAATTTTTGTTCTTCTGGGTAGATACTGAGTAAATGGGATTGTGGGATGAAATGGCAGGTCTACTTTTACTACTCTGAGGATTCTCTGTACTTTTTTCCAGAAAGGTTGTATTAGTTTGCAGTCCCACCAGCAGTGCAGGAGCGTTCCCTTCTCTCCACATCCACACCCGCATCAGCAGCTTCAGGACTTTGTGATGTGGGCTATTCTCACTGGGGTTAGATGATATCTCAGGGCGGTTTTGAGTTGTATTTCTCTGATGATTAGGGATGATGAACACTTTTTCATGTGTTAACTAGAATTTACAGAGAACTCAAATTAATCAACAAGAAAAGAACAAACAATCCCATTTATAAGTGGGCAAGAGACTTGGACAGAAACTTCTCCGAAGACGACAGATGAATGGCCAACAAACACATGAGATGCTCCCTCTAACACCGAGCGTTCATGTCCCATCCATGCCCATTACCCAGAACTTAACAAATGAACAATTCTATTGTTAAAAAGAATTCTCTGGAATGAAGACAAGCAACTAATAATGGTGCTCACCCCTGTGGACAGGGGAGGAAAATAGGAAATGGGGTTAAGAAGAGTCTTCACTGTGCACCTTTTAAACTTCAAAATTTTAAAGCAACATGAATATGTTACCTGTTCAAAAGTAAATTTGAAATAACTTTAAATTCCTCTGACAAAAGGTGCTGGCCCCTGGTGGGAAGCAGAAGGGCACTGAGGGGTGAGCCCTTAGAGGCCAACCCAGACAGTCTGCTGGCCTCAGGAGCAGACTGACCTGTCCCAAGGCTGATGTGGCAGCAAAATAATTACAGCCCACAACTGAGGCCGGTGAAACACTCAGGAGAAGCAACAGGGGAAACGCGAGGGGACGCCAAACCCAGTGCAAAACTGATGCACAGAGGCTTTCAATGATGCAATGAATTAATGCCAGAATATTTTGTCTCCTAATCCCTCATTTCATTTCAAATCCCTAATTAAACTGGGTTTAAGCCTGGATTTATTAGTAAGAGTGAAAAAGGAGATAACCAGGATGTGATAATAAGAAGGTTTATGCAGGTATGTAGATGAATTCAAAATAAACACTATAATGAGAGAGCTCTGCATTTCCAAGGGGAAAATATGTGAATTTTTACATTGCTATGTCTTACCACTTGCATAGAATATGTTGTGCCTGAAATTTCTAAGTATTTAAAATTTTCTGTTAGTTACACTGAAACAATATTTCTCTCAAGCAATCGATGGACACTACAAATCCTCAAGATAAAAAGCTTCTACGTGTCTCTCCCCCTTCTCATTCCTGAGAAGGAGCCACTTCCAAGTCTCTTGGGAAGTGCTCTAGGCTTTCTCTTTGTTCCTAAATAAAACTTGTGCAGGTTACTTTTGCTTTAAAAGAATATGAGCATGAGGTAGTGTAGGTAATCAGTTATTGGTAGAAAAGGGCGAAAGGCCCCATGGTGCCGGGAGACCAGAGAGAGGGTTGCAACCACTTTAAAACTGGGAGAAAGAGGTATTTATACCTCTACACTGCGCTATGTGAGTCCCCCTCCCCTCTTCTCATTCATGAGAGAGGCCTACTTCCAACTCTCTTTGGAAGTTCTTTAATCTTTCTCTTCTTAAATAAAATTTATCTTTGTTATACTAGAAAAAAAGTTTGTAAATACTTAATCCTAAAAGAACTCTGTAAATTAATCTCCATCCTTGGAAAATAACCATGAAAAAACAAGGCTCAGCAGAAAAGCAGGGTCCACCCCACCTCCCTCCTGCAAGGAGCACATAGTAAGGGCCACCTGCATCTTGGAGCTCAAGGTGGTGGCCAGCATGACCAGGGTGCTGCAGCTGAACCTTGCAGGGCACCCAGAGGCTTGGGGGAGGGCCCAGACTTGCTCAGGTCATGAGGTCAAGTCCTCTCTCATTCCCACTGCTCTGGACTGCGGAGGAGACAAGCAGGACACTGGAATGGGCCCTGGAGAGGCACCTGGTCCTGGGTGGCTCCACAGGGGTATGGATGGTCTGGAGGTAGATGACTCAGTTGGGCTTGAGACACGAATGGACCAGCAAGTTCAGGGACAAGGCAGAAGACCAGGTTAGAGACCTGGTCACCACTTCCAGACTTCTCCCAAGTTACAGTGAGCATCAAGAGATTACTTAGTGGGGTCTCACTGTTAAGAATAAAAAGAATAAATTTTATGAGAATAATTAGAAAAGAATCAGAAATACGTGATGTTTCCATACTTTCCTGGTTCTTCATCTGGCTGACACAAATGAAGGGGATGTTATGGTTCGGCGTGCTCACAATGAGCTTATCTGGCCTTCTGCGGGCAAATGCTTCGAAAATAGGGGACTTTTTCCTAAGTTTGTCTGTTAGCAATATTCTAACAAACTGCGCCAAAATTGCCTTGCACAAACTCTCACCATCTCACACTGATGAAGCCTTATAAAATGCCATCAATGTTTTAAAGATGTGTATCCTTTTGGTCCAGAAATACTGTCTAGGAATTCATCTGAGGAAGTGACCTGGGAGCAGAAACACACCCATTCACCACTGCTCATTGTTGTCACTTTGAGGACTAAAATCAAAACTCTAAAAACTGCAGGATCATCAGAGAAATGTTGCTTTAACCTCTCTACCTTACTTCTTCCTCTGAAATTCTCACAAAACAAAAATATAGCAATTCCTCAAGACCCATTACAATAAATCTTATTGAGAAGGGCAGATGCCCACTTCAACTGAGATGTCTACTATAGTCCCATTACAGATCTTTGTATTAAAGCATTATTAATGTGGCTATCCACAGAGGAAATATCCGAAACAACTCACACCATTGATGAGGTGTTCATTATCTTTGGGTGGAATTGACACATATGTGCAAGGGATCTTTATTTTCTTTACATTTTTCTACATTCTTAAAAATTTTGCTACTAGAGTATATAATTTAAGAATCAAAATAATCAAAGCTACTGGTGTGTATGTACAAGCGTGCCTTCAATGGTACGAGGCCACAGACCCATCTGAGGGTTCCTAGAGCAATAGGGTGGGAGTTTTCATAGTTATCAAGAGCCTCACTAGCTACAAATTCATAACTATATCAGACTTAATACACTTATCAACAGACTTTCATTTTTTAAACAGTCTCTCTTACCTTTTCCAGGACTAAGGTTCTGTCTCTAAAGACATTAAATTCTCTATTGGCTTCACTTACACCAGCCCGCAGACAGTAAAAGAATAATGCAATATTTGAAAGAGTGGCCATGCTAAAATTAACAAGCCGTCTGTGTCACAGGGTTCTGTAAAACAGTATCACAGAAAGAGAGAAAAGTCACTGACATAAAACAGGAGGACACCTAGGTCTTAGGAGCAACTAAGTTAAGCTCTGCTTACTTCCAGTATCTCCAAAACAGCACAGTCTGCTTGGGGATGGTTGTGACTTATAGAATCTGTGCAATCATTAAAAATCGAGACTTCAACGACAAGAAAATGCTCACAACAGAATGTTAAATGAGTAGTAGCATATATTTAACATGGAGAGTATAAACACCTAGGCAAACACATTAAGAAGGAATCTTATCAGAATCGTCATCCTCATCCTGCTACTACAGGAAAGGGCGTGAAAACCACTTATTCTCTATGTCAGTCCCCAGGAGCAGGGCTCTGTCGCTAGAGTCCTATCCAAAGAGAAAACCTCAGAGGGCAGCTTCTGGGAGTGTGTGCTTAGGGCACACACACGACAACTTGAGAGTGCCTGTGTGTACAGTGCACACAAACGCTCAGGGTCAGAGTGCCCGCGCGTACAGTGCACACAAACGCTCAGGGTCAGAGTGCCCGTGTGTACAGTGTACGTAAGCACTCAGGGTCAGGGGTATGGAGTTACTGATTTGCGTGCAAAAGTAAACAAACTAAATATGCTTAAGTACACTGTTCCATAGAAGAAATTGTGGTGACAAGTTCTGACCTCATGAGGTGACTCCACCGATAGATGGCGGGGTGACAAATAGTTAGGGGCATGGCTGTAAGTTAGGAGGCCAAGACTCAAAGTCCATCAGACCACTGGGGCAATTTGCTGGTCTTCTAAACTCTACTTTTAGGAGGAGTAATATGAGGAGGTAATGGCTGCCCATGAGCTCTTCAACCATTACAGCTTAGGCCAGAAAGACCACCAGTGCAAGATATAATATATCCAGACAAGTTTAACCACTTTTTAATGAGCCTTGCTATGCTGTAGACCCATCCCAAAGCCTCCGGTGAGACACAACTGCAGGAGGTGAAGGTGAGTTTAAGCTCCCGATACAGAGAGTAAGGGCCAGCCAGCATGCCAGGCCAGGGAGCAATGCAAGGCACCCACAGGGGCCCCCACAGTTTCTAGCTCTGGACTTTGAGATACAAGGTCCAAGAGTCTGCTGGGAAGTCTCTATCATGTTAACCTCAATAATGTTATAGAAACACAAGCACCACAGCTTCTGGGAGCCTGTGACACAACTTCAAGGACAAATGGAGTGAGAGCCTGGGCCACAGCAAAAGGCATCTCTTACACCACTGCCCTGACACAGCACCAGCACATCCAGCTGATGGAGGTGCACTTTGGTGCCAAGATCATCATGGCAGGGCACAATGCCATGGGCTTGTAATCCTAGCTACTTGGAAAGCTGAGGTGGAAGAACAACTTGAGGCCTAGCAATGTAGTGAGATCCTATCAATAATAATAATAATAATGATCAAACAAAGATCACCATGGTGGAGATGTGTGTGACCAGCAACTGACCATGGGAGCCCTAGAAGCCAAGATGCAGAATCTCCTGGGACCCTTTAGTGTGCTCCACAAATGGTGACATCTAAGAGTTACTGGTCAGTGGGAGAGAATCTAAGGTCCATGCCAGGTGGGTAAGGCCAGGAGGGTGAGGTCAGAAGACTAAGGTGAGATGGATTTTTAAAAAAGTGGATAGACCAGGTAGGTAAGGCTATTTGAAAAGACCCAGTAAGACTGGGAAGAAGCAGGCCCCATGGCCTTCCTGCCACCTGTCTGGAAGCCTGCACCACTTTACTCCTGAGCTCTGAGCCTCACAGCAGGCACCCAACCAATGCAAGTCTCTTCCCAGAGGTCTGTTCACACAACCTCCAATGCCTGAGCAGTGGGTCTCACAGAGACCTGACAGTTTCTTCATAGCTTTATGTTTCACTCTTTTGAATCCAACAACATTTAGCAAGGGACATAGCCACGCTGCTGATTCATTACTAACTTTAACCCTCACTACCCTGTAAGGAAAGCAGTCCCATTACAGTCACTCAGTGAGTGAACTGAGAGCCTGCTGAAATACTCAGCTGAGGTCACAGTGTTAGGAAGTGGCAGAGCTGCGGCCTAATCCCCAGTTGAGCCTACCCACCTGGGATCTGTTGATGAATACAGCCTCTTCCTCCACAAGAAGCTATACTTTTCCCAATATGAAGATTGTTCCCCCAGAAAACTGGGACTCTGCCGAAATGGGGTGATGGGGGAGCCCAGCCTCGGGGCTTCTGAGGAAAGTTGTTTCTATGGTCCTTTCCTGAGAGCATCCTGTCAGTAGAGACAGTCTCTGTTCTTCTAGCCTATTTTATTACTAACTTTAAAAGTAATAGTACACTAATTTAATTTTCTTCTGGAAAAGTTATTAGAGAATAGCTTTTTCTCTTTCAGAAAGAATTAAAATTTCCATTTTACCGAAAGCAATGTCATTCTAGTATGGTATTTTGACAGAATGGCCAACCAGTGCTTCTTCAAAACCCTCCTGGAAGGGTTTTCTAAAGCCTAGTGGTCTGGGGTTGGTGGTGCAATGATTCTGGCCAGATGGTTGGTATCCAGCTGGCCCAGTATGCTCGCTCTTCCCACAGCACCTGGGGCGAGCAGCAGAACTAAGGCGTGCCATCAGCTGTGAACTCTGGAGAGGGGTCCTCCAACCATGTACTCAGGACAGGGCAACACAAACCTTTAGCATTTTAGACTGAACTGTTAACAAAAACAAAAAGAAAAACTAAGATGAGATAGAATTTTTAAGATCATGGTCCACATTGGATAAATGTCGCTCTAACAATGGCCTATGATGCTGAGAAGGACAGAGCCACCACCATAAGGCAATGATGCTGTACATGGCAGCTGAAGGCACAGATCGGCATCACTTAACATGTTCCTTGGATGATTTCTATTCCTTTCTTTCTACCTCTCAAAATAAGATTTGGTGTCACAGCTCCTTCAGGGGTTAAATCCCCATGGAGAAGTCCTCTTCAGTAGACTCCACCTTGGCCTGGAAGAACTGTGCTAACACAGAAGTCTACAGATCAGGATTTCAAAGTGCTCTTGAGGAGCACAACCCTCAGAGACTGTTTAATTTTTGTATCTACTCAAGCTACCTGCGTGGTGAAGGGTATTTCAAAAATGAGGCTGTTACAAAATGAAGTTTAAATTACCCCCTAGTAATCCCTAGCCACCTCAACTATTAAGCTAAATATGAAGGTAAATATTTGTCTTTTGTGCTGCATTTATTTCAGACAAGTTATCTAAAAATTTAAAACATGAAAGATTTTTGAAAGAAGCTCTAAAATAATAACCTCCAAGAATAAATAACGAGACCAATAAATAGATGGGTTAATCTTAAAATACAACAGACCAAAGAGAGGCATGACTTCATAACTGAACCCCATTCATGAAGACAAATATAGAGGCCTCACCATAAATCTCTCCCTTATTTTCATTCTTCCTTATGATTTAGGTTCTATTCATAGAGGTAATTTTAATTTAAGCCCTGATACTTTGGAAAGACAAAAGAAATAGCAGAATCTAAAAATATGATCCATCTAAACTACTTCAAATCATCAATACTATTTTGTAGAGGAAATAAATTATTATGCAATAGCTGAAAAGATCTGCTGGGCTATATCTTATGCTGTAATCATTTACTCAAGAAGTTCCAAGAATTTACAAACTACTATTTTGGGCTTAGGCCTCCAAAAATCTTGATGATCAATGATCACAATAAATAAAGATGAACAAATATATACCAATCAACTGTATGAGGGAAAAAACATTGAAACTATCCAAAAATTATCTGTATTTAATATTAAAATCTGTATTCCTCATGTCTGCTCTCTTTATGTTTATATTAAAATGAGTTTAGATTTCCAACTCTTGCTGAATGACAGAAGCAAACATAATGTGAACATTTTGCTATAAATAATGGAAAAAGGTTTAAGAGCCTTAATTTCTATAGATACAAATCAACAGGAATAGAGAAATACCTGAAAGGAAAAACAAGCACAGGGAATGTCACCAATTCATAAAGAAATATGTTTTAGAAGGAAAATATCATTTCTAAATTAAAAAATGCAAATCAGACCAAGAGGCAATTTAAAATTTTGCCTATCAAACTGAGCAAGTTTTGTGGGCTTTTTAATGTGAGGAGGGGCCTGTCATAGCCACTATGTAAGGATGGGCCGGGTATCAGGATAGGCAGTCTCCTAGCAAGGAAATTCTGCCTATAATATCAACAGCAAAGAATAACTCTCTTATATTAAATTTCTGTGAATAACCTCAGAACTTGGCTAGTACCCCTCACTCCCCTCTCTACTTTCCAAAACCTTTAAAGTAGTACTTTAAATCATTTTACTTTTATATTTAAATCGTCTGGAGATTCTCACCCTCATTGCCTTCAGAAAAAATTCAACCTGAAATATTTTACACACTCTTTCAGGATTTAATCTTGATTCTTTGTTAATGACTCTTATATACTAACCTATTTGCAATATGCTGAAATTTTAATGCTGTTTTTCATCTATGTGCCTACAAGTCAGCTGTTCCCTCACATATGGTAAGAACTTCATATAATATAATATATATATATTATATACATATATATGTATAGTATATATAGTATATATAGCATATATATACTATATATATATTATATAGTATTTAATTTTTATAGTATTTAATTTTTACAAAAATTCTATTGTATTGTTGTCTCCATTTTGCAGATGAGGAAACTGAGGCTTTGAGGCCAAGACCTAGTGTATCACTGAAAGAAAACACAGATCTATTTGTTTCTCAAAAACTGCTGTTACTTGCTGCATAACATGATCTATTTGTTGTGTGCTGTTATTTTCAAGGGAAAAATGAAAACAAATGTGAAATGTGTGACTTTGGGAAGATACACGCATACCTGGAAAACGCTAAAGTGGGCCTATTTACCCTTGTTCACAGAGGTGTGCCAGTGGGGGTGCGTAGCAAGACCCACTACTAGGACTTTAGCTGGACTCCTGTGGGAGAATTCCTTTGATTTGTACGTTCCCAGACAAAATTTCAGGTACTATTTGAGAGGTAGCTAGCTGTGATTGTTGTGCTTGAAACAAGGAGAGAGTTGAACTATATTAATCTCTTTCTGGCTTGCTTGGCAAAGACTGTAAGGTCAAGCTAATTGGTTCAGATCCAGAGGAATCTAGACAATTCTTAATAGTCTCACAAGGAGAAAAAGACGAGGATGATTTGAGAGATCAATGGGAGTTTTCTTGAAGGATTCTGAGAAATATCTGATTGTCACTGGGATAATTCAACTTTGTCATTTCTGAACAGAAAATATTGTGTTTATCTTGGAACACATTTAGCATGAAATAAAAATAAGAGCTTGAGAGTGCCTATAAAAAATTCTTTTCTAAAACCATATAGCTTTCACTATTTTATGTTTGTGAAGACTTTCTTTTTGTTTGAAAGCTTATTTTTTGAAACCAACTTTCTGCTATTTTCAAGTCCTTCCCTTGGAATAAATGTACAGACAGTAAATATAGATTAATAGTATACAGTTAACTGGAACCAGTATAGCAATAATTCCTTTTTATATTGAATTCTTTTCTTTTATTCTATTCAGTAAAATATAGGCAAAGCTGGACTGAAGAGAAATGGGCTTAGGAAGGAGAAAAATATTTTTACCACGAGTTTGCTATGTGACATGTTTCTGTATTAGAAGTATAAGCAGAGACCTTTGATGCAATTTTCAGAGGCAGTTGCTTTGTGAAATCTTTTAAAACTCCTTCTATGTCTGAAGAACATCAATATGTTTTCATTAGCAACAATGAGCTGTAAGTAAATAATTCCATAACATTTCTTTGGATAAACTTGTGCTTTTTTTTTAGGGTTTTGAAGAATTAGATCTTTTTGTTTTGATTTTATCAAATTAGGGTTTGTGATTAATGTGTTTTAGTTGTTTGTTAACACAAAATAGGATTATAATACACATAGAAATACTAAAGAAATGAATTAAAATGTATCTTTGTAAATTGATTTATGATCAATCAATACTTTCTGGTTTGCAGCCCAAACTATTTCAGGAAGAGTGCTATGCTTGCGTTTTTTGTTTGTTTAATGAATGTTCCAGTAGACAGATGGACAGATAAATGTGTAAACATGTATGAATTCTTCAAAATTTCAGGTAATTTATTTTTTAATATTAATTCTGAAACCCTAAATGAAATCTGTTTTTTTTTTTTTTTTGTTAAAAATGCAAACACTGTTATTCTTTTTGGGGAGAATTCATTGAGGATACAAGGAATTAGATTACACTGATTGCATTTGTTAGGTAAAGTCCCTCTTATAATTGTGTCCCACCCCCAAGAGGTGTCCCATACACTATGACCCCCCAATCCCCTTCCTCTTCTCCCCACTTCCTCATTCCCCTACACCCCACCTTGTATTAGCTCATCTACTGCCTTTATATTAGAATTGAGTGCATTGGTTTCTTGTTGCTCCATTCTTGTGATGCTTTACTAAGAAGAACGTGTTCCAACTCCAACCAGGTTAATACGAAAGAGGTAAAGTCTCCATCTTTTTAAGTGGGTAAATAATATTCCATGGCAGACATATACCACAGGTTGTTAATCCATTCCTGCTTGGTGGGCATTTAGTTTGTTTCCATATTTTGGTGACTATAAATTGAGCTGTAATAAACAGCCTATTGCAAATGTCCTTATGTTAAAAGGATTTTTTTCTTCTAAGTAGATGCCAGGTAATGGGATTGTAGGATCAAATGGGAAATCTAGTTTGAGTTCTTTGAGGATTCTCCATACGTTCTTCCAAAAAGGTTGTATTAATTTGCAGTTCCACCAGCAATGCAGAAGTGTTCCCTTCTCTCCACATCTATGCCAGCATCTGCAGTTTTGAGATTTTGTGATGTGGGACATTCTCACTGGGGTTAGATGATATCTCAGGGTGGCTTTCATTTGCATTTCTCTAATAATTGGGGGCACTGAGCCTTTTTTCATATGTTAGTCATTTGTCTGTCTTCTTTAGAGAAGGTTCTATTCATCTCTCTTGCCCAGTGACATAAGGGATTGTTGGCTTTCTTAATGTTGATTAATTTGCATTTTCTGTAGATCCTAGTTGTCAAGCTTTTGTCTGATTCAAAATATGCAAATATCTTTTCCCATTGTATAGGTTGTCTATTTGCTTTGGTTGTTGTCTCCTTAGCAGTACAGAAGATTTTCAGTTTAATTAAATCCCATTTGTTTATTTTTGTTGTTGCAATTGCCATGGAAATCTTCATAAAGTCTCCCCCAGCCGATATCTTCAAGTGTTTTCCCCATACTTTATTCAGAGATTTTTATTGTTTCATGCCTTAGATTCAGATCTTTTATCCATCTTTATCCATTTATTTTATCAAAAATAAATTTTTGTGAGTGGGGAAAGGTGTGGGTCCAGTTTTAGTCTCTTACATGTGGTTATCCAATTCTCCCAGCACCATTTATTGAATAGGGATTCTTTTCCCCAGTGTATGTTCTTGTTTGGTTTATGAAAGATTATGTGGCTATAAGATGTTAGTTTCATTTCATCATTTTCTGTTTGATTCTAGATGTCTATGTGTCTATTTTTATGCCTGTATCAGGCTGTTTGGATCACTATGAACTTGTAGTACAGCCTAAAGTATGGTAGGCTGATGCCCTGGTTTTTTTTTATTGTTAAATGTTGCCTTAGCTATATGGGATTTTTTCTCATTCCATTTCCATAAAAAATGAAGAAATATTTTTTCTCTTGAAAGTATGATGTTGGTATTTTAATGTGGTTTGCATTGAATCTGTAGATTGCTTTGGAAGGTATAAATATTTTAACAATGTTGATTCTTTCCAGTCATGAGCATAGTATGTCCTTCCATTTGTTAATATCTTTTGCTATTTCTTTTCTTAGGGTTTCATAGGTATGTTCTTAGGTATTTCATTTTATTTGAAGCTACTGTGAAGGGATTGAGCCCTTAATTAGCTTCTCAGCCTGGCTGTTAATGGCATATACAAAGGCTACTGACTTGTGGACATTGGATATCTTGAGACATTACTATATGTTTTAATCACTTCCAAGAGTATTGTGATTAAGTCTTTGGGGTTCTCTAACTATAAGATCATATCGTCAGCAAAGAGGGAGAGTTTGACCTCCTTTGCTCCCATTTGGGTGCCCTTCATTTCCTTCTTTTGCCTGACTGTATTGGCTAGAACTTCCAGCCAATACTAGTGGTGGTAGAGGACAACCTTGTCTGGTTCCATTTTTAAGTGGAAAAGCCATCAGTTTTACTCCACTGAGTAAAATAGATATCAGGGGTCTGCTGGCAGCTCAGGTATAACTGGCTCTGGTGCTCCATGAGGTCAGAAGGACCAACCCAGCAAATAAATTAGTCCGGGTAGGTTGATGCTTCCTTCCCTACCTTCCACCTCTGTCACAGCCAGTCACTGGTAACCCCAGTGGGGCTGGGGCTGTGACCCAGTTCACCCCAATGAGCAGATGCCCCAGGGGTTTATGCCTGCCTGAGTCAGAGAGAAATCTGTCTCCTCAGCCAAGTCTCTGTTCTCGGCCACTATCCAGCAGGGGGAGGTGAGGCCTGACAACCTCCAGTGCTCAATGGAGGCAGGGCGGTTCACTCAGTTCTAGCCCCACTCCTGATTGATGTTGCTGGCAGAACAGTGCAACTTCGCAGAGTTTGTTTCTGTCCTGGTTATTGGAGGCTGCTTGAGGTGATAGAAACCATGACTCAGTTCTGGGCAGTGGCAAGCAGTTGGAGCTCACACTGAGCTGTCAGTTCCTGCCTCTGCCTGCCCACCTTTGTCTCAGCTATGATCCCCTGGGGCCAGGTATGTCTCAGCCTCCCTAAAGCAGACCTTTGGCTCGGCCCCTCCCTGGAATTCTGCCAGCTCTGAGGACCCGTGCCACAGAATCAGCACAGCCAAGCAAGGGCCCTTCCCCTGTCCACACCTCTTGAGAAAATGCCCAAGAGTCTGGACTCCATGGGGGACAGGCTTCTAGACCTGGAGGTGAGAGTGGAGGGGAGTGCTGGGAGTTCAGAGTTGCAGATAGAGAATATATATAGTTTTATGCCTGGCAGGAGAGTGGCATGGCACCTTAGTATGGGTAGGAGGTCCAGTTTTTAGAGGGTCTCTTCCCTGGGATGGAGTGGGAGGATGTTTGAACTCTGCTTGCTTATTCATATGGAGTTTACTGTGAGCCCTTCTCACGGAAGAGGGGACTCCCATCTGCTTGGTGATGGATTCAGTACCTTTTATTTGTATCTTTGGTGTTGCAGCTTGCCTCAGCAGGGTTGATATGTGTTCTTCAACCTTCTCTCTTGGCTCAGCTCCAAACCATCAGCTTACTTGCCAAACTTCTGTCTTTTAACTCTCCCTCTGGACGGGAGCCTCTGTGGAAAGCTGGCTGCAGTTCATCATCTTACCTCCACCTCTTGAGACAACTTTTGAATTGGTTCTTGAATTTCTAATTCCAACTTTACCTATATTCTATTAATCTTACTTGCAATCCAAATTCTGAATTTGATTTCTGACATCTCAGCCACTTGTCTAAGAATAGGATCTTCAGCTGTGTCCACTGTATCATGCCTTAGGGGAGGTTGATCTACTCTTGTTATTCATGTTACCAGAGTTTTTCTGCTGATTCCACTCCATAATTATTTTCCGCCATTTGGCCAGATGAGCAGATAGGGTGAAGTTGGGTTGGGGGGCTCCTGGAGTAGTGATTAACCAGCCCTTTACCCAAGAGCTGTGACTGTCACTCCACCCCTCCACAGGCAACTACTGGAAAAGGAAAATCAAACCTCCCTACAACCACACACCCAGGGTACCACTTTGGATAGTCCTTGGGTGATTGGTCCAGTCTGAAAGATCAAAATCAGGTGTCCCATTCAGCACCTGGTCTCAAGTGAGGAAGTTCAAAAGGTCTCTGGCACCTAGATAGCAGGGGTCTGCTGGAAGCTGGAGTATGACTTGTTAATGTGCTCTGTAGAGTCAGAAGGACACCCCCAGCAAATGAGTTAGTCTGGGAAGGTTGTTGCCTTCTTCCCCACCATGCAGCTCTGTCACACCCAGTCACTGGTAACCCCACAGGGGTATGACTCAGTTCCCTCCAATGAGTAGATGCTCCAGGAGTTTGGGCCTGTCTGAGTCACAGAGAGATCTTACATCTCCTCGGTCAGGCCTCCGCTTTCTGCCACCATCCAGCAGAGGAAGCTGAGGCCTGACAACCTTGGGTGGTTAATGGAATCTGGGGCAGTTCACTCAGTTCCAGCCCTGCCCCTGATTGATGTTGCTGACCCTTATATTTGCACAGAATTTGTGATTCTGTCCTGGCTATATTCCCCTGCAGACCAGGTGCTGGTTGAGTTCACAGAAACTGCGACTCACCCCCAGTCTGTGCTGCTGCCCAGAGCTGTTGTTTCTGTTTCCCTTGTGGTATGTGTTGGAGTGGATCCAGTCTGAGTTTACACTCAGCTTTCAGTTTCCCGCCTACCTTTTTCTCAGCTATGATCCCCTAAGGGCTGGGTGTTTCTTAAGCTCACTAAGCAGTCCTGGCACAGTCCTGAACTAGGAGTATGCCATCTTTGTGCAGTTGTCTTCAATTCTCCATCTGGCTGCAGTTTGCCCAGGCTGGTACCACCTCAGGCATAACCTTTGCTCATGGTGCCTGCGTTACCGTCCCAGATATATTCTGCCAGTGTCTGCCAGGGGGGATGATGCCCAGCTTTCTCTGGTTGCCCAGAGAGACAGGGAGTGTCCAAAATATCCCCAGGGTTGTGAGCCCTATTGTTCCTGCTGCTGCTGCTCTGTGCAGGGGTGGGGTAGGGGAGACTGTCTCTCCCTTTCTATATGGTTCCTTCTTTCCACCATTTTCTCCTTGCCCCTGTGCTGCAGAATCAGCACAGACCTCAACAGCCCAAGCCCTGTCCACACTTCTTGAGAAAATGCCCATGAATCTGTACTCCATGGGGACAGGCTTCCAGACATTGGGGTGAAAGTGGAGGGGAGTGCTGGGAGTTCAGACTTGCAGGTAGAGAATATATACAGTTTTATATCTGGCAGGAGAGTGCCATGGCACCCTAGTAGGGGAAGGAGGCCCTATTTTTAGAGGATCTCTCCTGTGGGATAAAATGGAGGAAGTTTGAACTCTGCTCGCTTGTTTGTAGAAAGTATACTGTGAGCTGTTCTCAAGGGGGAGGGGACTCCCATCCACTTGGCAATGGATTTTGTACCTTTTGTTTGTATCCCTGGGGTCTCAGCTCGCCTGAGCAGGGTTGATGTGTGTTCTTCAACCTTCTCTCTTAGCTCAGCTCCAAACCATTAGCTTACTTGCTAAATTTCTGTCCTTTAACTCTCCTTCTGGACAGGAGCCTCTGTGGATACCTGGCTCCAGTTGGCCATCTTGCTTCTGCCCCCACTCCCTGCCAAGTTATTTCTTAAGCAATGGTTTTACTTATAGCAAAAAATTCTTTTGGCAAAATAAAGAATAGGGTTAAGGTTTTCTCTCCTACTTTATTTAACATAATTTGTGTATCATGTTTCTCTCTCCTTACTCTGGGGTTATTTTTAAAAGCTTTTGATTTTAACTCTTCCTGAGTTGTTCCAACCTTCCTACCTTAGTCCTCTACATATACTTGTCTTTATCAAAGAATATTGAGCTTCTGGTTTTTATTTTTCTTTTATAACTCTGAAAATATTGACTTGAATTGTATTCTATCATTTTAGATTCCTTTTGGAGATATTGATAATGTCTATTAACAGCTGTATATAATTTCTACCACTCAGAAAGGGTTAAATTTTCAGTACCAGTCTTGGAGATATCTCACCTCTTATGGATGCAAACAAATAATATAATTTGAATGCTACAAATAAACCTTTAGATTTACTTATTGGATCAAAAAGTGAGAAATATGAATCAGTCATTTTAAATTTTTAGTCAGTGTTTGAGTCTATGTAGGCACACACAATAGTTTTGGGAAAATCACACTATAGTATAGAAAAACTGTCCCCTAAACTGAGATGGACACCAAAGAATGACTCAGACAAATTCCACTTGACAAATTAGATGAGTTGATTAGAGGTTACTTGCAAGGATGCTGGCTCCTGAGTGGCATAGGAAATCACAGGAGCTTTCTTGCATACAAAATCCAGGTGCTCATCCTGTGGTCTTAAATACCTTTCCAGTGAGTAAAGCAGAGTTGTTACATTGTATCATTACCTGTTCACAGTGAAATGAATCAAGTGTGCCCTGTACCTTCTTCATGAGCTGCCATACAACTCATGGTACTACAATTTTCTGCTGGGTGAGGTTTTTAGTATTATGATTAACTGAAGGGCACTATGGGACAGCCAAAGCAATTCTACAGCAGTCATGGGCAGTTTAAGCACAACACAGTGTTTCTATTTGTGGTGGGGAATTTTTCCTCAATTACATCTAATAATGCATAAAATAAGTATGTATATGACAGCAATGTATAAAGTCTACAATATGAACTTATATTTTCCTATTATATTATCTAGTTATAACATAAAAGGTGCCCAAATTCCAATAATGTTTTAGAAAAAGTATAACTTTCTATTTTTATGGGATTTTATTCTTTTGTGTGCCAGATAAAATTCTTATATTTACTTAATATAAAGTGTCACACAGTGAATCTGGTTGTTGGAGGGCTAGTGAGGAAACGCTGGCAGAAAGAATAATTCTTAAAGAATCACTCGTTGGACATATAGATAAACGTATTGTTGCATTGTTTGGATGATCTTACAGTAGTTCCTCGTTTATATACAGCCTGAGATTTAGGTCACCATTGTATGTACTATAATTGAGAAAAGTGAGCTCCAGAGCAAAAGAAATCAGGTGGTTTCTTGATAATTATGGGTGCTTACTTTTTTATTATAATACTTTTCTGCCCTAAGAGTTACAGCGTAACGGGCAAAACAACCCTGCAGCAAACCCACTTGAAATTCCTGTCATGTATCTGCCCTCTACCAAGAGTTTGAAAACTGGTTTTTGAATACTTGAAAAATAAGAGTGGGTGAAATATTTCACTAGCTAATTTTATCCTCAAAATATCTGCATCTGGAAACTTTGCATCTGTTTACTTAAATTCTTTATGCAAACTAGCTTTCAATTACAGTTGCCAATATTCTGGTAATGGAATATAGTATCGGTATGCAATAGCAGAATGACATTTACTCTTCTGTGTCGTCTCTTGAATCTGTTGAACAGCCTGTATGTAAAATGTTTTCACCTCACCCAGTGTCAGGCACAGTGTGTTCTGCATAATGGTTCACGGTAAACACAGCTGCCAGATTTTAAAATATGGAGAAAAGGCTCTCTGCAGATCTTTTTTGTTTTACTTTGTTAGTATAGTTTGTGATAACCTTGATACACCCCAATTTGCTGATCTTATTATTCATATTATGCCACATTTGAACAAGCCCATCTTTAATATAATGAGTTGAAATTTAACCTCCAGAGAAGAATGAGTTCAAGAACAAATACTCCTTGGAAATACTTTGTCTTGAGGCAGTAATGCTGCCAGGCATTATTTTCCTTTTCATTAAATAAGAACAGTATGGCCTGTGGGCTGTTCACAGAGTAAGGCATCTCCCACATAAATGAGACCCACCAATTTCCATACTTCTGGGTTTCTTGGAGGCCTTCATGGCCCAGGGCCACTGGAGTATGTGAACAGAGTCTGCAGAGTGAGTAGACAATCTTTATTATGTACTCACAGTTGCTTGACTAAGTATCTGTTCCTGAGCAGACAGTAGACAGCTCACCTAGCAAAAGTTGTTTTTCTTTAATCACTGGCTGTGGAAAGTCAAATTGATTAAATGTTTCTCCTATATTACAAGGGATAAAAAAGCATATTGTGTATACAATGCATATAAGATACATAAAGCATATGCCTAATATTCTTGGGTAAAAATCTAGGTGGCTGCAATTTTCTTATAAAAGGGGGTAATTCATTTTTATGATTAATTAAGCCAATTACTGTGGGAAAAGGGAAAGGAAACTAACATTTATTGAATTTTTACTATATACTGAACATGACAGTCATTGCTAGTAAAAAACATTGTCTATGTGATAACCTCAAAACAGGATTAAAATATGTATATACATTGATTTGTTCCCCTTAGAAGAATATATACAATAAACTGAAAACAATCCTGTCTCAAAGTGTGATCTGGTTAGTGCATGACCTATCATAATCATGCTTTTCTTTTAAAATAGAAATATTTTAGCTTCCATCGCTTGTAGGTAATATACATGTTGTTGCATATTTATTTATTTCTAATTTTGAAATTAATAAATTTAAATCATACTGTGATATTGAGATAAGACAACCTATCAATTTTCTACTTTTGGCAAATAACTAACTGGTATTTTTATGATCATTAAAAATATTTATGGCTGGTTGAGAAGAGGATATAGTTTATGTTCTAAGGGCATACGTTTTTGTGCATATATACATTCATTTTTATTCAAGTTTATGTATTTAAAATCATCTGTGTCTTGTACTGACCACAGGTCATTCGTAGACAGAGATATGAGAAAACTGCCTACTCTGTTGCCCTCAATTTCTTTTTTCTCCCGCAGATGTCTTGTTTATGCAGTCTTGTTCTGCTATTTGATGTACAAGGTTAATGCTGGTATAACCTTTACACCTGCATATAGACAGAAATTTTGTATTACACCAAATGTGAATGACTTTGGGTTCACTGGGATACTTTTAAAGAATAACAAGAGATTAAAATTAAGACATTAACATTACAAACTCCTTTTTATCAGCAATCATTTCCTTTCTTGCATAATTCATTCTTAGAGACTCTAACATTAACCTCACATCCACTCCTTAATTAGATCTTCAGTGGACCACATGACTCATTCCCATGGTACTAATGAACTAAAAGACTAGTGCTACTAGATTTTGTCTCTGGTGAGCTTTGGTAAGAGGCAGAGAGATTGATTTGCTGTTCACCAGGTACTTTGAATGGGAAGGTGGCACAGAGCTGGAGCTTGAGCGACTGTGTTTGGCTTGTGTGTTGTGGGTGGAGAAAAGAAACATGGTATCCAGAGAGAATAAAGATCGAAGAAAGGGGCCAAAGATGGAAGCAGCAGGGACCAAAGCACACATGCCAGAGGGCACGGATTACCCTGTGCTAAAAAGGTCTTTTCCAGTCCTCCTAGGGCTCTGGATGTTCTTTCTCCCCAGTGTATTTCTTTCCAAGTTCCTGAGTATGTTGAGTAGCTTCCACTCTTTCTACCAAATGACTAAGACGCTCACCCTTGTGTAATGCAGTTGGCATTGCCAATGTCTTCACTCCTGTTCTTTAACCTTTAACTCTTCCCTATCAAGATTTTGCTGGATTCTAAACAATGAGATTTTTTTTAAAGAGAATTCATTTGGTGTTTCTGACTAGAAAGTGACTTTCCACAGTCACACAAGGTAACAAATAGCAAATTTGCTTAAAAACTAAGAAGGGAATGATAGAAATAGTAATAGATTTTGTCCCTATCTGATACAGATTTTAAAAACAAGAGGAAGAAGACATTATGAACTATTACCTAACAGCTGTGAAGGACTGAGCAAGGGAACTTACTTTTTTTGAATCTCTGCTTTTTTCATATGAAATATAAGAATTGTAATAGCTGTCTAGACTATTCCACAGTAAATGAAGTCACTTCAAAGTACTAAGGTTTAGGGAGAGAAGCATTTAGCACAGTCATTAGGCAAATAGTTATCTTGTGGGAATCCTTGGAGGTGTGGACCGCCTTCTACCATGAGATTGGAGGGACCTCCTGTGCCCCTGTGTCCCTTCATCTAGAGGAGCTGTGATTGAGATTGGAGGGGCCTCCTGTGCCCCTGTGTCACCTCTGTGATTGAGATTGGAGGGGCTCCCATGCTCATGTCGCCTCACCTAGAAGGGGTATGATTGTCGCCGTTCCTTTATTATGGTATCACATTGAATAGGTTGCTGGTTGCATGAACATTAGTGATGGACAAATTTCCTCTTTATTTGGATAGAGAAAATTTCATTTTTTGCATAAAATTTTATATGAAAATTCTTTTCAGGAAATTGCCAGAAGAAATTCCATATCTTCTTGTTTCATGCAAACTAAAATATGAGCCCTGCAGCTACCCTGCTTAGGTTTAAATTCCAGCTTTATGTTTGATTAATTGGATGCCCAGTTTGTTTGCATTGTTTGGCCTTAATAAATCTCATTATTCTGCTCTATGAAATGAATAGTACCATTATCATACTGAGTGTGTAAAATTTTAGAGGTAATTCAGATAAAACAAATAATATAGTATTTAGACCTAGGTACACACTAAATTTTACCTAATTATGCTAGATGATAAATAAAATAAGACAAAAATATTCTTTTTAAAAGAAAAAACAATGAGATTTCTGGTACTGACATATCATCATTCACTAACGTCTCCTCTTTGTGATACAAGACACAAATAAGTAATTCTGGGATCCAAATTTGTCATAAACACAGTTTAAAAGCTATATGGAAAAACTTCAGTACAAACATTTTTCAGCACTGTCAATGTTTCCCTTTCTTGTGAAATGTGGACACAAGCATTTTGACGATGAAGTGATTCTTTGCCAGGATGAACAGAATTTTTGTTCATTTATAATGGACAAACTTTAATTAGAAGCATAATATCCAAGTTGACAGATTCTTATCAAAGAAATAAGTTGCTTCCTAAACCCAACTGTATGAATACGTTTTCTAAGGGAAACCAAAGACAGGATGATTCTGAAGTTTTTAATCTTAATAAAAATGTGCAGAGAATTGCAGTTCTAATTTAGGTAACTATGTCAGATAAATAAGTTTCCTTACCTGGACACTAGTTTGTCATTCTCCATTTGAAAATGAAGAGAGTTAATTTTTCATGGTCTCTGTATATTTTATACTTATTTTACTACTTTATCATTATTATTATAATTTAAAAAGTCTAATCATTTTTTAAAAAATTTTATTTGAAATAATTTTTGTAGAAGCCTTACAAAGATAGTATAGAGAATTCTCATATACCTTTCAAAAAGCCAGCTTTTGTTAAGTGAACATCTTATACTATTTTGGTACAATTATGAAAACTAAGAAATTAATATTGGCATAATAATCTTAACTGAACTATACATTCCATCTGAATTTCACCAGTTTCCCACCAAAGCTTTGTCTATTATGGGATCCAGTCCAGGGTGGCACTGGTTGTTATGGCGGCTTAGTCTCTTCAGCCTGTGGTAGTAGCTCAGCTTTCATTCGAGGTAATGACCTTGACACTTTGGAAGAGTAGTGGTCAGGTATTTCATACAGTGTCTCTTGGCTTGGGTTTGTCTGATGATTTTTCATGACTAGTCTGCGATTACGGATTTTTGGAACAATAGCAGAGAAGTGAAGTGCTCCTGTCACATTATACCAGTGGTCTGGTATAATGATGATGTCAACATTGATGTCAACATGATGTCAACATGACTTATTGCTGATGCTGTTAATCTTGACTTGCCACGTTTTTTAACTATAAAGTTAATATTTTTCCTTTCCTATAATATATTGCTTAGAATCAAGTTATTAATTGCAGCCTATATTCAAAGGGATTAAGAGTGCTTAAACTTGACTTTGAAGGAGGAGTATGAATTGTTTGCAGACATAGTTAAAACCACTGTAATAGTTAATAAATATTTCAAGGGGGTAGCAGTACAGTAGTTAATCAATATTTTGAGAGAGACATTTAAATATTCTTCCACTAATCTTGGAATTTATCAGAGGATCTTGCTTGCAGCAATCATTGTGGTATTCTAATGGTAATATTCCTTTACTTCTCCACATTTATTATTTGGAATTGTTTTGTATGGAAGATCTTTCCCTCCCCCATTCTTCATATGCATATGTATGTATGTATGTATTTATTAGTATGGACTCATGAAGTGTTATTTCAATCTTTGGATCATATTCCAATACTATCATTGTTTATTTTGTTGCTCCAATTATTTTGTCTTTGGCCATTGGGAACTGTCTTAGGCCGGATGTATTGTTTCTGAAATGACAAATTCTCTAAGCTTGCATTGAATTTTCCCTTCCCTCAACCCTTACCCTCAGCCATTTCTCCAAGAGTCCCCTGTTTACTAAAGTGTGGTACTCAAAAACCAGTATCTGGAAATGGGGTGTACTCATTGCTACTGGGTGTCACTGGTGGCATGTCACTTGTTCTAGAGCCTCTAAGGAGACTGAGTTAGGATATCTGTGTATGGATATGCATATACACATATATCTCTGAATATTTTGTATGCCTTTTAAAATAATTATGAGTTTATACAGTACATTCAACTCTAATTCAGCCCACAGGATTCATTCTAGCTTTCTATTTTGTTATAATTTATTTTTCAGATATTAAGAACCCTGGCTCATATTATCTATAATTTATTAAATTATTGATTTATTTACATGAATACCTTAATGTGTGTTTAAAATAGTTTCAGAATAGCTAAGCTATCCTCCTTTGAGAGTCAAACTGTCCTCAAGAGTACAGTGTTAACTTCTACTTTTAAAAAAATCTTTAGTCTTAAAATATCCAGTTAATATACAGTCTTCTAAACTTACTTGGATTAGACCAGGCACGGTGGCTCACTCCTACAGACAGCAGTCCTGAGACTGTGAACAGGCACCGACAGATTGGATTGAAAGAGAAATACAGGGAGGCATAACTAAAGGTTCAGACTTAGGTGTTTTACAAGGTGAGGTCCTTACTTGTGAAAGCATCGTCGTTTTTATTAAATCAACGAGAGACAAGGTCAAAGTCACTTTATATAACTTTACTATGTGTTTATATCAATATAGCCTGGGAACATTCTGATACAAATTTATTAGCAGAATTTTGTAATACAATAGGATCATCTTGTCATCAACGATCAGGGAAAGCCATTTAATCTTATAATGTAAATCAGCGGTGACCCACAGGAACTGTATTAAAGGGCCGCGGCATTAGGAAGGTTGAGAACCACTCATCTAAATGGAGAAGGGGAAGGGCAGTGCTAATTTCATGCTGAACCAGGATACAACGTTCTCTTATCTTAGAAATATATGAGAGTTTGGGGGGTTTCTAGGTTTATGAATATGGCTATAGTTGATAGATTCCTCACATATGATCCAGCAGAGTTTAAATTCCTGAGAGTTACTGAATTTGTGATGATAAATTGCAACAGTTAAGCGATGATGAGATTTTAATGCTGAAATTTTGGCCGGCTTACTCAGTAAACAAGTAATTCATTTTTATATACTGGCTTCAGCGAAATTAAATCATTTCATACACAATGGAATTGGAAACATTATCTAGTCCTAGATTATATGAAGATTACTATTGGCATATTATCTTGACTCTGCATAGGTTTCACATTAATAATTCTTGATATGAAAAACCAGCACATGTCCTTTGTGAACACAAAAGACTACTTGAGATTGAATCTTTAGCCGATCACTTATTATTTCTGTCATTATTATTTTGCTCATATATACACATGCTGTATAGAACACAAATAACTTTGATAGTCTTGTACTGTGAAGAAGACTGTTCCTTTCTAAAAATGTATTTGGTGACAGAGAGGGCCAATTAGAAAAGTCCCCATACCTTTTATCTCTTTTTTCTCCTAGTAGCCCCCAAACAATGCAGTTATCTTGAACAGAAACAACAGAATAAAATATTTATGAGGAATTGATCATAGAGGATGGGTTTGAAAAAATCCTTAGGAAGTGATTTTTTTCCCCAGTACTTTTCATTTGGTTTTTGGAAGGGTGAATGATTCTTGCACTTGTGCAAGAAAAGGCATTCTCACCAGACAGCAAAAGGCTGGCAAATTAAAGGGAATGAAGAAATGGCCTCAAAGCTGTCTTTCCTTGCCATGGGGAGGCTTCAGCCTTTCCTTCAGTTGATAAAGAGTGGATTAGAGGAATATTGAACTCCTCCACAAAGACCATTGAGAGGAGTAATTAATATAAATTATTGCTAACTTTGGTACCAGACGTTGGGTTCTTGGTCCCTGAGTCAATAGAAATTGGCATGACAACAAAAAATTTAGGCAAGTAGGGCTTTTTTCCTGGATAAAAAGGGGAGAGTGTTGGTTTAAGGGGCCAACCACATTGGCTCTCCAGCTCTGGGACAAAGGGCTGGGGAACTTTTCTGGGGTTGTGAAGAGGGAGGGAGGTGTCAGCTCTGAAGTCACCATGTGCAGAGGCAGGGCTCTGTGGGCAGCTATGCACTTAGTGATCCAGCTGCTTCATGTAGCCCCTGTACCATTAGCATTTTGTGCCCATGGGCAGGGTGGCCATCTTTTCTGGCTTGAGGTGGTTAGAGATCCATAAAGATCTGGTTTCTTTTTTTTTTGCTGTTTTTGGCCAGGGCTGGGTTTGAATCCGCTACCTCCAGCATAGATCTGGTTTCTTTATAGGTAGATTCCTTGTCCTCTGTACCAGCAGATTGCTTCAGTGGTCCTAGAAGACCACACCCAAGAGACAGATTGGCCCCCTCATAATGTGAGTATGGGCTGAATTCCAATGGCTAGGAAGTCTTTTTTTTTTTTTTTTTTTTTGCAGTTTTTGGCCGGGGTTGGGTTTGAACCCGCTACCTCCAGCATATGGGGCCGGTGCCCTACCCCTTTGAGCCACAGGTGCCACCCCATTTTTTTCCCTCTGCAGTTAATTAGGATGGGTCATGCAGCCCCATGTTGCTTCCCTTGGTCAGAAGCGTGAGGCCTTAGTGCTGTCCCTTTGCTGGCTCAGTTCCTACTTCGCAGCCTTTGTGGGTCTCCACTATCCAATTTCCAGGTAGTCCAGCATCTTCACTTTGCCCTCTTTCCTATGATACAAATCTTTTCAGACTTTTTTTTTCTTTACTGAAATAACACTTTAAATTGAGGAAAAGAAAATTGGTTACTCTATTTTGCTTTTTTATTTTACTCAGCCCACTTTATACCCAACATGTATTGAAAAATATTTAGCTGTTTAAAAAAGGTAATAGCCTTTTCTTCTCATCCTCCTGAAAGATTGCATTTTCTAACAATACTCTTCCAAAGCTCTGTTCTCAAAGCTCTCAATTAAAAATTCACATTGTTCTGTTAAGCTTTAGAGTTGGGGATGATAAGCTCAAGAGAGACGTGTAATCATCATCTTTCACGTATGAAATTTCCCATAGAGTCTCACATTTACAGCCTTTATAAAGCAGCTCTATTTTTGTTCTTTCCTCAATTGTAAAACTTAATTAACTGTTATGGTTATTTATGCCAATATATGGCTCTTAAAAACTTTTCCATAAAATTCCACTAAGTAGCTTAAAATCCCTACAGCTTGATTGAATCTTAGGAGCTTCAGACTTCTTTACTGCTCTTTTATTTGTTTTCTTATTGTTTTTCATCTAACCTTCTGAAACTGGCACTGTTGGGAGACATTATCTTTAGAACCAGGAAAGGTTCCGTAGTGATTAGGATGTGAGCTCTGGATCCAGACGATCTAGGTTCAAATGAAGATAACAATTGGACCTATCTTATGGGGAGATACTGAATATTGAAGAAGTTAATTCATGCAAATTGCTTAGCATTACAACAGATGTGCAATAAGGATTTAATACCATTTATTAAGGGCCTACCATAATTTAGGACCTGTGATAGACACCAGAGATTTAGCTACAAAAAGAATAAATCCTTAATATAAGAGTTTAGTAGAAGTCTATATTGAAACAAATACAGTTGTCACTTGATATCCATGAGGGATTGGTTCAAGGACCCCTCACAGATATCAAAATCCACAGATGTTCAAGTCTCTTTTATAAAGTGGCAAGTCTCTTTTATAAAATGGCATGCATACTTTAAATCTAGAGATGTCCCTTACGGTGCATCCATCCGCATACTTTAAATCATCTCTAGATTACTTATACAAAACACACTGTAAACACTACATCAATAGTTACACTGTATTATTTAGGTAATAATGACAAGATGAAAAGCTTGCACATGTTCAGAACAGAGGTAACCATCTATTTTTTCCCCAAATATTTTCAATTCACTGTTGGTTGAATCCACAAATGCAGAATCCACAGATATGAAGGGCCAGCAGTAAGTAAAATATAATGTAATATGCATTGTACTGATATCATACAAGTGATGGGGTGGATTGTGAATCTGGGGGTTCTGTAAAGCCTTCCAGAGGAGTATTCTGGCTGAGCTTGAACTGTGGCTGGATAATGATGAAGTGTGATCTGGACACTGTAGCTGTTAAGAGGCAGAACAGGTTGCATCTTGGGCAGGTGACATCATGGGCAGGCAGCATCCTAGGCGGGAGATTCTGTTACTTTGTTCCTGGAGTCAATCCTGGAGGCCTACTCAGGGCCTATTTTTTGAGGCATTCAAATAATTTGGAAAGTTCAGTGAATTAAGTTAATTTTTGATTAAACTATTTTGAATGGTTTAACGTCCTTGCAATGGAACCCTGGATCATCTTTTTCTTCCACAAGACTTTTTAAGAAATCAGACTTTTGTCTGACAGCGTCTGCTTCTAATCCTGGGCAGCTGTCCACTCCTACTGTACAGATGTGAGAAGGCAGTCACACCTAGATTTCTTAAATGCCAACTCTTTTTCTAGTTTATATTTTTTTACAATGTATTTTAAATGTACATTCCTATAGAGGGTGCCAAAAAAATGTATACACATTTGAAGAAAAGAAAAAACTGTATGAAATTTGTAATACTCAAGTTACATTTGACTTCTGCAATTATAAGAGGTGCTCATTCATCTTTGTTCTCGGTATATATTATTACAATTTTAATATAGTTTTTTCTTTCTTAAAATGTATACACATTTTTTGATATCTTCTGTATTTATAGATTTTAAATAATCCAATCCTATGAATGTCAGATTGCTTAAATGGAAAAGATAGACATTAATTATTATAGATATTATTATATGAGGTCCGACAATTAAGTTTGTAAACTTATCCTAGAAAAAGGGGCTGCATACTCTTGGCTGAATATCACTAAGGTCACCTTTGCAGTACTCCCCTTGGGAAGCTATGCGCTGATGCTAGTGCCTAGTGCACCCTTCAATGCAATTTTGGAACTCCTTTTCTGGAATGGCCGTCAGAAGTGTCATGGTTTAAGGACTGATAATTATGTTTGCGAACTCATCCTAGAAAAAGTACTTTAAAAGGTGGCACAGGTGCATAGCTTCCCAAGGAGAGTACTTTGAAGGTGACCGTAGTGAAATCCAGCAATGAGGTATCTAGTAATGATTTCTCTAGGATGAGTTAGTGAACTTAATTGTCCAATTTCGTACATGGTTGTTGTGAAGTGGCAAAATGCTTTTTGTAAGAATGTTTTAAAAACTATAAAGTACTCGGTAAACACTAGACACTAAAAGTTATTTATTCTGTGATGAAATCTTAGAGTTTTTCTCTTTTTGGTTTTGTGAGGCCCATAACAATAACTGTTTCTGAGTTCACACAATTAGCATTTAGGAACAGACACGAATGCGTGTGTATTAAACAATTGTATGACTAATGAATATTTGGTAACCTAAACAGAAATTTAATTTACATCTCTATTACATTTTTATTTTCCTTGGTGTGCTAATTTAGGAAAGCATTAATGAAAGCATCATGGTGCAGTATGATGTTTTAAAAAGGATGTGGTTGTAGGTTAAGTGCGGTCCTATTCTGGCAAGTGACAAAATTATTATACATATATTTAAAGTCATTAAAGTATTTTGCATTTGTCATCTCATTACTTTAGACATTGAATTGTTGGAGTAATTGTCTTGAATCAGTATAATTCCTTTCTGTGTTTCTGATGTGTCAAGTAGCTATTTTGTGGTGTGAGTTTTAATAACATTTTTATAGCCTGGGAGGTATCTTAAACCTATCTGTGAGATTTCTTTAAGGTCCTTATTACTTTGGAAATTTTGTAATAGGGGACTCAGGACTGTATTTTAAGTCCCTTACTGCTGAACATAAGCAAGTGATTTCACTGTTGCAGGTGCTTTAAAGAACTTTTCTTAATCTAATAAGCAGTAAAGAAAATTGACAATTGAATTGTATCTTAGATTCAAAAATAATATCAGTGAGGTTGGTATCTTTTCATCTCATTTTCAATATTTTTCTTTTTCCTCTTTTTTTTCCTAATGTAGGTAGAGTCATAGAAATTATAATTATCTGTGTTCATTCTAATATACATGCACCCAGAACCAACTTTTGAAAAAAAAGAAATAAAGAACCAACTGTGGATGGAACTAGTATTGTTTTAATTCCCTGACAGAATTCTCGTATTTAATAATAAACTAAAACAAAATAATAATACTTAACTGGCTAAATTATGAATTCCTTTGGAAAAATACTTCAGAAAAGATTTCAGAAATTGTTTCACTGTGGTGGTATTTAAGGAGCTCAAAAACTGTACGTGACTGAGATCAGATATTTCCATTTAATAGCAAGGATTTGTTTCCAACAACAACAAAAATCAATAAAACAATGATAAGCAACCAGCACTTTATCTATGAGGAAACTTTTGCTGCACAAAAATATTCTCTTACAAAGTTGTAAATGTTGCTGAAAGTAGCTATTTGGTTATCACTGTTACAGGGTAGTTCTTCTATCCTAGAATGGTCTAGCCTGATCTAAGCCAGGCTTTCTCAAGCATGTGATCAGCTGTGATGTTGGCTCAGGCTGCCTGGTGCTAGGTGGTCTCATTCACAGGTCTGGTCATTGACTGAAACAACAGAGAAGCAGCTAGCTCACATATCTCTCCACATAGGTCTTAAATGGAGCAATATAGCATGCACCATTTTTGTATTTGGCTTTAAAAACAAAGTCCTTCGCAAGTCTCCATCTCCTTGGTGCTTCTTAGCGTTCCATTAGGTGAAGCAAGTCACACAACTAACCAAGATTTAAAGACTGGAGAAATTAACTCTCTCCTTTAATGGGAGGGAGGTATTGGTGGTCATTTCTGCAGTCTAAACCAACATCTTTTAAAATTCTTTTTTTTTTTTTCCGAGAATCTCAGCTCTATTGCCTCAGGTTAGAATGCTATGGTGTCATAGCACACAGCAACCTCAAACTTCTGGGCTGAAGGGATCCTCTTGCTTCAGCCTCTTGAGTGGCTGGGACCATAGGTGCCTGCCACAATGCCCCACTAGTTTTTCTATTTTTTAGCAGAGATAGAGTCTTGCTCTTGCTCAGTGTGGTCTTGAACTCCTGAGCTCAAGCAATCCTCCCGCCTCAGTGTCCCACTAGGATTACAGGTATGAGCCACTGCTCCTGGCCCTAAAATTCTTGGAAAAAATGTAACTGTTTTTAAAATTTCTGTGAAGCTACATGTCCAGAGCTCTCTGATCAATGTCTACAATGAAGCAGTTGTCCTTAGTGCTGAGAAGTATTTTCTATAAGGTTAACTTAGGAAGCTCCTTGTGGAGTGTCCACTTTTAAAGTTTACACATTAACATGCACATCCTGAGCAATAATCAAGAGTTTAGTTCTTTGCAGAAGTTTGGTCAAAAGCTGAGTGTTGGAAAGTTAGTGTAGTTCAGTGCACCAAACCCACCAAAAATTTCCAAAAGAGCATTTTGTTTAGTTTTGCTCTGAGTTAATTTTATCTTTTCTTCTGTTCAGTTTGGGTTTGGCTTGTTCTTCCTTGTGAAATGTGCAATTAGACTGTCACTGTGTGGTCTTTCCGTCCTTCTGGTGGAGGCATTTAAGACTGTAAGTGTTCCCCTTTTGCATCTGCTGAGTTCCATAGATTTTCTTTTTTTACTCCTGTTTATCATTCAATTCCAGAAATCTTTTGACCTAAATGTCTTCCTTTACCCAATAATTGTTCAGCAGCAGATTGTTTAATTTTCACGACTTTGTATAGAGTTGAATGTTTCTTTTGGAGTTGATTTCTAGTTTTATTTCACAACAGTCTGAGAAGATACATAGTATGATTTCTACTTCTTTTGAATTTGTTGCTATATCTTTTATGACCTAAGATATGATCGGTCTTAGAGAATGTTCCATGTGCTGACGAGAAGAGTATATATTCAGTACGTTTTGTTAAAACTGTTCTGTAATTGTCTGTTAGGCTCATTTGTTTCAGAATCTCATTTAAGTTCAGTGTTTCTTTATTTTCTGCTTGAAATATTTGTCCAGTCCTGTCGGTGGGGTGTTGAAGCTTCTGGCATGTATGACAATGTTGTTAATCTCTTTGTTTAGATCAAAAAGAATTTGCTTTATTGAATCTGGGTGCTCCTGTGTTAGGTACATAAATATTTAGGATTGTTATAGCTGTGTCTTCTTGTTGAATTGTTTCATTTGCCATTATGCAATGACAATCTTTGACTTTTTTTTTTGCCATTGTTGATTTTAAGTCAATTTTATGTGATATGAGAATGGCTACACCTGGTTTCTTTTGGTTTCTGTTTGCACAGAATACTTTTTTTCATCTCTTTACCTTGAGATATGCTTTAAACCAAATAATAACATTATAACTTGGTCCAATGAAGTTTAAAGGGTAGACTGTATCTTTTCCATGTTTCATATTTATAGATGGTTTATTTTGCTATAATTTAATGAATGGATTTTTATTAGGCACTGACAAGGGAATTATACTATTTCTGTTCAATATTCTTAAAAAAAACTTGTTTAGCAATCATGCATAAACTTAGTGAATTGGAGTTTATGATTTTGATTTTACTTTCTTTTCTGTGAGTTGTCTCCTAAGATATTTCTGGAAGTCAAGTAAATGAGGTAGAATGGTATCTGTTTAATAATAGTTTTTAGTATTATGCAGGTACTCTATCAAATTTCATTCCCAAATGCCCATGAAATAGTTGTTATTTCCATTCTACAAATAAAAAAGAGCTAAGATTCAGAGATATCACTCAGCTAGGGAGGTTCAGATAGTGGCCTGTATGAATCCTAAATTTAAGCTCTAACAATTGCATTACTTTGTTGAATTCATTCATTTATTATTTTGGCCACAACCCCAGTACATTACTTTCCCACTGAACATCTGTCTATATGGCTGTAGATCCAGAGATTACAGAGGTGAACAATCCAATTTAAGGTACTTGTCCTCACAAGTTTTCAGCCTAGTGTGGGCAAGTATCAAGTAAATGAGTAAATAAATAAATAACAAAGATTAAAGATGTCAGTAAATGTTTGAAGAAAATGATAGGGAAGTGATGTGATAGAGATGGAGGCAGCAGGAAATATATGTAAGAGGAGATATAATTTTAACTGAGATCTGAATGACAATAACTAGCTAGTGGTGATAATTTCCAGGCAGAGAAAAACAGCCAGTGTAAGAGCCCTGAGGCAATAAGTTTTTCAGGTATTAGGGAAACAAGAAGTTGAATGTGGTTAAAATGAGTGGGTGATCTGAAGCATAGGCAAGAAGAGTTAAGGATGTAGTCAGAAGCAAATATTCAAGGCTTTGTAAGCCAGGGGAAGAATCCACAATTTAAGTGTGACAGAAAATTGCTGGAGTTTTTAAATATGGCTGTTAATAGTTAACAATGAATTATTCATGGTCAGAGTAGAGGTGAGTGTCCAGCTGGAAGGTCACTGCAGGGATCCTGGTGAGAGGTAAATATTAGCTAAACACAGAATGATGGTGTCGATGGTCCCCAAGCAGATAGTTTGGGGTGATATTTTTGAGACAGAGTTGAAAGGACCTTTGGATTGATTAGGTGTCAGTAAGAGGGAAAGACAGGAATCAGACACTGTTTATCAGGTTGAACAACGTATTGGGTTGGTAGCACCCTGTATTTAGATATTGATTAGTGGAAAAGTTAGTTTTAACGGTCTTGTGACCATTTCCCCTTTACCCTGCTGGGGAAGGAGGGATCTTGTGCCCCAAACTGTGAAAGGTAACTAAACACACAGCGCCTGACACTGGGTGTGTGAGATTGCCCAGCCATAACAATTATTCATGTCTACTCATAGCCCGGGGGAGGGGGCCCTGTATGCAGGAGAGGACACACAAGTGTTTTGCTCAGGAGCTGAGTGAACCAAAGAGGCTATGGAAGGCAAGCTTTGTAGCAGCTGGTGGGGGAGATGGCGTCCACTGGTTTCTACAGGAGGACTGGATTCGTTTGCTCCGATAATTGTGTGTGTTGGCACAGAGGTCAGACCTCTTAGGTTCTGCACTGGGGAGGGTGCAGCAGCGGACAGGTGAGCTCCTTTCCTGCTGGGTAGAGACTGACCTGGTGAGAACAGGAGAACTCGCAGGTATGCCTCTGGGGCCCTGTGAGGCTCAAATATGTGAAGGCACCACTTGAAATCTTAGGCCTTACCACACAGTCCTTTTTGGCCATGTTATCTTTGAAATGCTGTGTAAAGATTTTATCCAAGTGGAGATCTCAAGTTGTATATGTAAATCTAGAACCGTGAGAGGTCGGATTGGTGATAAGTACTTAGGAGATAAGGACATACACCAGGGGACTGGATGGGAGATAGAGAAAAGGGTTGAGCTCTGGATGCATTTCATCATTGAGAGTTAGAGTGGGAGAGAAGAAAGTGTCAAGGAGAATGGGAAGAGCAGCCGTTGAGTTAGGAAGAAAACCAGGAGGGTGAAATGCTGTGATCAGGAGGAGCATCTCAAGAAGAGAGATGTTGATGATGTGTTCAGTAGCTGTGGAAGGTAAGGCTGAATGTATAACATGACAACCTCAACAAGGGAGTCTGTGTGTGGTGGGAACAGCCTTTGTAGGTCCTTATTTAAAGTTAGATGATGCCGTGGTGTCTGCTGGTCCCTAGATCTAGTTATTTTACATTAATCATGCTATGTACAAAGCAAGTCATTATGTCTTCTGAGGCAGATCAATACTGTAAATAAGCATGGAATCTCCTTCCACAGAAATTCGGCCTCATCTGCCTTTCAAAGGCCCATGTAAGAAATTGTGGCTTGTTTTCTACCTCATGGGGTGATTGCCTGTCAACTGAGAGGTCACTTAGGCAGAGGTGGAGCAACTGCCACACTCCTGGGCTCAGTGTGCCGGGGCCTGGCTAACTTGTTAGCTCCAGGTGTCAGACAAAGTCCCAGTGCAAAGCATCTGCAGGTGTTTTTCTCTCTGTCAGAAAGAGTCTCCCTTTTCCTTTTGGATCTCAACATCAAGTCCATCTTAACTTCCTTCTTAACTCTCTCTTTGTCAGGAAAGCCTCCAGATATTATAAATTAGCTTTTGTTTTCCTGCTATGTGCTCTCATGGCCTTCACAACTTTCCAATGCATCTTAAGGGCATGTTTGTACAATCATTTGAGTACTATCTCTGTTACTGGACCACAAGTTCTATGATGTCGCTGTCTCTGTATCTTCTATTTTTAATGATATTCCTGGTGTTTGGTACAAATCCCGGTAGAATGTGAATGAACAACAAAAATTTTTCTGGTTGTAAAATAAAGTAATTATAATAATAATGATAATAATAAATACCTGAGTGTTTTTTTTTTTTTTGAGGGAGGTGGCAGCTGTTTGTTAACTCCATTTTTATTCCTTCTTTTAAATTTGTATGTTTGTAATTGGTTAAAAATTTACTTTGGAATGTTTACTATTATTTTCTTATGATTCACACAGTTGAGAGGGAGACACGGACCCCACTTTTATGCGAATAGAAATTTATTACACCTGCAGGGGGTCATTGCCCTTGGAGGCAAGGGACCCCAAATGACAGATTAAATGGGTCTTTATACCCTATTTCTGTGTCATAGCAAGCAGGCAGAGTTACAGAAGCTGAATCATTGCGGTTAGCCTTGGGTGAGGGGAATTGTGTAGTACAAGGGGGGGTGGGGCAAGGGTACATCAAGCCTCTCCTCCCTACGCACTTTCTTATCTTCAAGTTTCCCCTAGTAATTCTTCCCCCTCCCTACACACTCCCTTATCTTCAGGCCTCTTCTCAGAATTCTCCTCACCCTGGAGGGGGCTGGGACTAATGGATTCAACGGAAGTTTCTTTTTAAGGGTAGGGAGCTTGGTTATCACATTATTGTTATTTTTGCTTTGTTTTCTCTTTTGAGTCTTAAGCAGATGAGTGGAAATGGAATAGATTCATTAAAAGGTAGAGAAAAGGACAAAACCCATTTCACTTTTTAATTTTACCTTATGATTAGGATGTTATTGAAATTATTTTGTTCAAAGTACTGGTTCATGTCTACTCACTACTGCTTACTTTATTGGCTCTCTACTTGACCACTTAAAAAGTCTTATCCAACTTTGTACTGTATCTACCTAAAGATAATTGTAAAGGAGACTACATTGGTTTACATGTAGTTTCATAACAGAATTTTATCCATGTTTGTTATTATTTTTGTACTGCACACATTTAAAAATTTCAATGACTAACAAACATGGGGAGATTTTCTTGTTAATGGAATAATGCCTCAGAGCTATTTCTCTGTTATTGCATGGGCTTGAGTATTAGTAATCTACTTAGGAGCAGTAGAAAAGGTTCTGAGGCCGGGCATTTTGACACAGACCCATCACTTTCACTCCGTACGTGATCTCACTTCCAACCGTGCCCCTCACTCTGAACTTGGTCTCACTCTGTTCTTGATCTTTAGATTTTTTCCCCCTCTTTACCTCAAGAGCTTTATCTTTCCACTCAAACTTAACCCTCACCTTTTCTCTCATGAGAGTTAACCATGAGAGTTCCTAACCATGAGAGTTAAGTCTCAGACATGGAGTGAGGACTTTTGCATTAAAAATTATACGGTAATAAAACAAAGCTGAATATTTTTATCCAAGTCTTCCTAAAATGAGAATGAGTGCATTAATGTGACTGGGTCAAAATGTTATGTAGTTGATTGCTCCAATGGTTTGCACAGATAATGCAAAATGATTTTAAAAGCCCTATCTTTGTATAGCTAATAATGATTCAGGAAACACACTGCACATTGATTTGAGTCTGAAATGTTACAGACAGGAAAGGCCTTGATCATTCGTAAACAGATTAATGGCCATTCATACGACTTTGATAAATGGCTGGGAGGACTTGGGAAGAATGTGAGGAGGAGATGACCATTTCTTTATTTGTGTGATCTAAATTGATATTACAAAAGGTAATTGCCTCTGTCTGGCAGAAGAAATTTATGAGTTGGCACTGACATACCTTCAGGTAATTTTAGTGGTGCCTAATGATGTCTTATTAACTTTCTTTACACTTAACTTTAACAGCTAATGAAAAAAATTGTGAGTTGTGAATTATCCTGAACATTGCACACTGTTTTCCAGGCTTCTTCTTCCTTCTCTTTGCAGAACTCTTGTTTATTCTTCAATATTCAGCTCAATCATTATCTGTTCTGTGAAAATTATTACATATTCATTCTCCTTTCTTCCCAACTCTTTGAGGTAGGCAGGAGTGCTCTCCCCAGTCTGTTCCCATGGTAACTTATTCCTCTATTATTAAATCATTTATTATAGTATACATTTATTATATAGAGGGAAATTATTTATTTACAAATGCAACTGAGGCTTAACTTGCTTTTTGATGATTCAACAAGATAGAGTCAACCAGGATAGATGCCACATTAAGCAGCAGTGTCTTAGCCATAGATAAGAATTTTTGTCCAAGAAACAATAGCTGAAGACAACCAATAAGAAAAAATGATTATTCAATAACCCTGGGTCTTATTACATGTTTATCAAATTGTGTGAATAATTGTCTTTCCATGTAGAAAGGCAATTGACAATATGTTAGCCAATATTCTGATATTTTCTCTAGTTTCCTGTGAATTTTGTTAATATTACTTGACTGTCCTGATTTGGAATTAATTCTGGGATATTCTGAGGCTTATGATAAGAACAATGACTGGAGTTACTTCATTGTGATTACTATACTTCATGTTATACAATGTCGTAGAATCTGTCTGATCAGCTCTTCTCTGAAAACATCACATGCTTTGAAATGTTTGGAAGTAGTATTTTATATACTTCAAAACTACCACATGAAATGCTGAATAGCTATACTTTAAAGGTTATAACATCAGAATGTGACAATCATTTATTTTCTAATACTATTATCAGAGTCAGGGACAGACAAACGTTGCATCTACTTCAACTTCAGGTGGCTGGATCTCAGAAACTACTGGTAAAAGTTGTGAGTAGGGTTTTGAGTCAAACTATCTGAGTTCAGAGGTTAATTTCATTGATTGCAAAATGTGTAGTTTGGGCAAGATACTTAAAATCTCTGTGTTTTATTTTCTTTGTTTATAAGATCAAGATAAGACTCCAACTCATTAATGTGTTAAAATTAATAACACCATGCATGACCTTCAAAATACAACTAAGTGCTCACATTGATAATAAGAGTGTGAGGTTGAATGAACATTGTAATAAATTATATTTAATGAAATAAATGTTAACTTTAAAAAAATCTTATTAAATTTGATAAGATTTTTTTGCATTCTTTCATGTAGTTTCTGTTGAAGATAGGCAAAATAAGATGAATAAATTAAGCAATCTTCTTTTCCTTTTCATATTGAAAAGGAAATTCTTGTGAAAAGGAAATTCTTATATCATCGGTATAATATTATAGACCATTGTGAATGTTTTATAAGCCTTCTACTCTCTACATATGCCCTCACATTCTTTAAAGATGATCATAATTATAGATTGAAACATTGCTATTGTCTCAACTCCATTCTCAGCAATGAAATTTCATATCACCACTGAAGAATATTAGCAGTTATATAGAACTTAGATGTTTTCATTTGCTTTCACCTTTATCTGTAAGAAGATGTCCTTAATAGTCATAGTTTGCTCTTTGTTGTTGTATGGGGGAGGTGACCTGCATTTTATACTCGACTATGATTTCTATAGATTCTGACAAGCATAAAAGAGAAACAGCTGATTTGGGTTTGCCAAAGTTCCTTCAATTCCTCAGAGAAATCAGGAGGTGAAATCAAAGAAATGTTAGGCCATCAAGAGGAAGCAGTTATCTCTTCGAATTTAAGATGAGATGATAGGTCTTTAAGCCTGAGGACCGCAGCTAGCATCAGTAATTAAATTGTCATAATACAGGTCAAGAGAACTTTCAAAGCAGTTACTTGATTTTGTTTTACTATGAATTTGGAGCTCCAAACCTGAAGGAAGATTTTTTTTTTTTTATAATTTAATGACAAAGATATGTACTTTCCATAAAATCTTTCTTGTGTACATTCTTATAAAACAGGAACACGTATTTTTCCAAAATATTTCAATATTCAATATTAAGAGTTTCATTCTTCTATATATATATAGATGTTTATATATGTATAAACATCTGTTTTACCTAAGATGATATAAAACATTTCAGTATACCTACATATAAGAATAAATGATAGAGGAAATTGCAAATACCCTGACTTAATCACTTTCTATTCAAGTACTATTCATATGCACCAATATTTAAAAATTTTATATCAACAAAAGAAAAAATAAATTTTAGCTGGTAGGTAGCATGTATTTCCTATGAATTAAAAAATAGTTATTAAGTCATAAATTATGAACAGTATAGACCAGAATATTAAAAAACTTTTGTGTAAGAGGTGAACAGTATTATGATTTAATAATTATTATATCCTTATAGTCATGTAAGGACTATTTTATATTTTAACATTCACTATCAATAGTAAAGAAAACTATATACTCCTGCTGCATCTACATATATCTTTTATTTATTTATTTATTTATTTATTTTTATCTATTTTCTTTTTATTATAAGAATAACTGTATACATTCAGACTCTCACTCTGTCACCCCAGGTAGAGTGCAGTGACATCATCATGGCTCATTACAACCTCTAACTCGTAGGATTAAGTGATCCTTCTGCCTCAACCTCAGCATGATGTAGTAGCCTTCAAATCTTTTTGATAGAGATGGGATCTTGCTCTTGCTCAGGCTGGTCTTGAACTCCTGAGCTCAAGTGATCCTCCTGCCTTGATCTCCCAGAGTGTTGGGATTGTGGGTATGAGCTGTCACATCTCGCCCTGACACATATCTTTGTGATGCATGTGTTTTCAGATATGATGCTAAAATCAGATATTGAAATATACCACTGCCGGGAGAGGAGGTGCATGCAACACTTATTCTCTAGAATTTCATCATCGCTGTGGACCAGTCCCTACTGTGTGGCTGTCATTCTTCTCTTTTGTGAATTGATTTTGTAATTAGGTATATGCAATCCTTTCTCTACCTTTATACTGATATATTAACTAGGAGGCAGGACAGATGCCTGGCTATGTTAGATTACAGAATGCAAAACTGCGAGTAGCCCTACTCAGTTCACTTGATGAGGACGGCACACCAGCTGGATATCCTGAACCCTGAGCTGGATGCCTTTTGGGAATACCAACAGTGGGATGCATCTGGGTGTGTTCTGTGGGGGACACGAGTGGGTCTTGTAGATGTTTGGTGGCTAAATGGGTAAACTGTGACAGAAGGCTAGATTTCCATCAAAGAGGAAAAACTGAAGGCTCTGTATCTCTCTGGATGCCTTGCATTTAGATGCATGTGTCCAATTCTTGTCAGTGGAATGTGATTAAGAATCAGATGTAGCTTTTCTAAGCCTTTCCCCCCCTCAGGCTTTGATTAAAAAGAGAAAACAAAAAACAAAACAGGCTACAAGAGGGAAAGAGCTCCGTTTATAGCGTCAGAGATTGGAAAAAAACCCACATTCTCCAAAATTGGGAATTCTACTTTTTGGACTGTATATGAAAATAATTTGTGATGTTATGCATTTTGACATCATACCTTTAGTTGATCATTGTTTTAACTAATGCAAATACATGTTTGGCATCTAAGTCAGTTTTTTCAGAGAAAAAAATGAACTTTGATTTTTTGGTGACTTTGAATTGACTATATGCTTGAGAGGACTATTTTTAGTTTTTGTCTTTAAATGGATGGCATATTTAATCTTTAAAACTATTTTTCATTTTTTATTGCATTAGCTAAGCTGTCAACTTTAGTAATGTCATCACAGACCTAACATTTTTCATGCTATCACCTTGTCCTGTAAGTTATAGAGGACTAAGAAGGGATCATTTGTCCCTCATAGTCTTTTAAAAGCTATGTAAGGTTTTATAGAATGACATCTTTGCCATCCCCACTATTGGTACCACAGACCCCACTTTGGAGGAGTATAAAGGTTGGGTAAGGGCTGCACTCACTTGGCAAGGGGTGAGATGCAACACAAAGCAGTGAGGTGGGGTGAGATAGAATTTCTATGTATTAGCACGGTCTCCTCTGGTGAGCAGGGAACAAAATTTCACAAGTTTTTGGACCACATTAGCCTAGATGACCATTTGTCAGTGCCCTCACCAAGTGAGCAGGCTGGACAATGGATTGTAAGCTCCAAGCTTGCAGGAGGTGGTCCTTCCCATATGTGTCTAGGAAAAGGCCCTAAGCAACCTCCGCAGGTGCTATTTATTGAAAACATGCGCTCCTTCCCTGAGTCCCGCCTCTTCACTGGAGTTCCATAGCTGATCAATATCCAACTGCCAAAGTCTGATCATTAATGTCCAGTAACTGCCACTTTGTCTGTACAAGCCTGCTGTCCAGGTTTCTACACATTTAGTGCATAGGTTGCTACAACCATTTTTTTTTTTTTAAATTTTGTGACAGGGTCTTGCTTTGTTGCCCTGGATAGAGTACTGTGCCATCATAGCTCACAGCAACCTCAAACTTCTGGGCTTCAGCAATCCTCTTGCCTCAGCCTCCTGAGTAGCTAGGAGTACAGGGGTGTGCTACCATGCCCGGCTAGTTTTATAATTTTTCAGTAGAGATGAGGTCTCATCCTTGCTCATGCTGGTCTGAAACTCCTGAGCTCAAGCAAGGCACCCATCTCAGCCTTCCAGAATGCTAGGATTGCAGATGTGAGCCACTGTGCCCGGCCCTATGATTGTTTTTGAGTAGAGAAATAATATTAATCTGGCTTATGCTTGCAAAGTTTTGGAATATAAGGATAAAGTGTTGGCCAGGAATTTATGCTCTTTGTTTTCTTCTTGCCTTTATTACGTAGGCAGGGAAAGTTCAATTTAGCCAAATCCTTTTGCTCCTTATTATTGAGTCAGATTAGTCAAGATTTGCATTTTAACATTAATTCTTTGAATATGTAAACATATTTTTAAGTATGCAAAATTTTCTGTGGGATGACTGGGTTCTGCTTCTAGTACCCAACATTTCTGAGTCAGTTTCTCTTGCTTAAAATCCTCATACTACTCTTCACTGATCCACAGTTCCCATAAGACCCCAATGGGGCTGTTCTACTTAATTTCTCCTTCCCGAATTCGGATTCTCAGTGGATGAGAACCTGAACAGGCAGGTTCATCTTGGTGCTCAGAATTTGTTGTCACCTTGATTGCCTATTCTGAAGTCAATTAACTCAATCACGCATCCTGCCAACTCTCTATTCACCATACTTGTATAACCAAGAGGTCATGCAAATAAAGGGTCATGTATTTTGGGGGTCTACTGTCTTTTAGGAGCAAAAAGTTGAAGCTTTAAATATTTTAGTGCTTTCTGCACACTTCCATGTAAACACATGCTCAGGGGTTGAATTCATTAAAATTCAGTTGTTCTCTAAGGCCACCTGGGATTGTTCATGTAGATCCACTCTTAGGCTGTTTAGATATTGGTGGAGGAGAGAACTCAATACCTGGTCTCTCTGGTGCAAAAGAGAATTGTGATATAGAACATAGGAAATATTCTGATGAATTTTCATGAATGCCCTAGTATCTTTTGTCTAGCTTTTTCAATATATATTTAGGATAAACTGTGGGCATCTTGTTATAAACTGAGAACAAAAAATCAATTATAACAATATTGTGGTTAATTAAAAGAGATCTTCACCCTGTCTTCTTCAAGTATCAAGAGGTTCAAGTTGTTTAGGAGAGTGGGCTGCTCATTATTGCCCGTGCGACCTGTAGACTGGTCGGAATTCCTTTATATATACACAATGCCTTTGTGAATGTAACATTGTGTCTAGGACAGGGGTTATGTTAACTTCCCTTACTGTGATATCATCTGCCTATCCATAAGCAGCCATTCTAACCTGTAAAACTTGTAGCAATGGTTTCTTCATGCTTACAAATATGGGTAACAATAACCTTGGGAAGGATGAAGACATTTCCTGTGAATTCTGTTAAAACAGAATACCCATTCATTTCCTCAGAATAATGCTCTTTACACTTTTTATTACTTATGAAGAACATACTTGTTAAAGAAAATATGATTAACATAGAAAAATAAAAGGAAAGTTGTAAACTGTAATTCTCATAACAAAAGACATCTATATAACATTTAAGTATATTTTCTCTTATCAATGCATCTATAATAGACACTAGCTTTTCTTATTGAACATCCAGCATCTGTGTCTAGGGAATCTTCAGCTTATAAGGCAGATCCTGCCTCGTATCTAATAAGCGGAAAATCCAAAGCTAATTTTCATACAGTCTTAGAGCTAAGGGTGAGTGCATTAGCTAGTTTGACACAACCACCCTGGGCTTTGGATTGAAATCTCCTAAAGCAAAGCAGCAGAGACACAGGAGAATCTACTCCAACTGTGGTGGTGCCGTGGTAGTCCTAGCATTCAATTTCCAGAGCAGAAGAAACCACAATTCCAGCAGCATCATCAGGTTGCTGAAAGTTTTGCACAGATTAAAGGTTTCCAAGTTAACAGTTCTTGTTGCAATGTAGCTACTTTAATGGTTATGAAGTGGGATTGGTGTATTGACAGTGACTGTGTGACCCCCAAGTCTATTTTTCTAACTCCTGGAAGAGAATTTGCTAGTTACTTAATATGTTTTCTAAAATTCATTTTAACAAAGATTACCTGAATGAGTTTATATTGCTTACAACTAACACATTGAATTAGTGGATTATTTTTTATTAAAAGAGGGCTGTCCAGAAAGTATCCAGCCACACACGATGAAAAGTAGTATTAAAAATGGCTGGATAACAGCCCTTATGTTGTTGGAATCCTATTTCAACTTGCTTCTGAGCCTGGGGTAAATTCTGCTAATGGACTAGAATTTTCTGAAGGAAATTTTTATGTACAATTTCAAGATTATGACCATAACAACAGAAAACATTAATAAAAAATTCAGTTAAATTTATAAGGAAAGGAACTGATTATTCCATGTTTTTTAAGTTCCTTGTTAAGACCTTTCAACCTACTGTTTTGCTTGCTGATATAATGATTTTTTTCCTCCTTAGGGCTTAACAATGTAGGGTGTTGATACTTTCATTAGCCTTTCACTCTATAAAATCCTTATTTCTTAAAAGCGAGTTTATTGATATATAACTTATACATGTTTACAATGTTCAGTCCAGTGGTTTTTAGTATATTTACAGGGTCATACACCCAACAAAATAATCTAATTTTAGGTCATTCTCATCATCCCCTAAAGAAATCTAATATCTGTTATCAGTGACTCCCCTCTCCTCTCCTTCCCTCCTTCAGCACTGGATAACCAGGCAACCACATATCTACTTTCTTTTTCTCTAGATTTATTTACCTATTCTGTTCACTTTATATGACTGGAATCACAGCCTGTGTTTATTGTCTCTCTTTTGGTTGTAGCTATCCTAGGGAATGTGAAGCAGGAGCTCAATGTGGTTTCAAGTTGCATTTCCCTAATTGCTCAAATGACTGTGGAGGTTGACAAGTCTCGTGATCTGCTATCTGCTAGCTAGAGACCCAGAAAAGCCGGTGGTATACAGTTACCCCCACTTTATTTGTGGTTTTGATTTCCATATATATGTATGATAGGTGCATTTGGTTCATAATATTGGTTATGTTCTTTATTTCCTTATTGACCTTTGGATGTTCTGTCCACTATTGAAAAAAGGGGGTACTGAAGTCTTCAACTATTACTGTAGTTCCCTGTTGCATTCTTCACTTCTGTCAATTTTTGTTTTACCTGTTTTGGGGTTTTGCTGTTAAGTGCTTATATAGTTACAGTTGTTATATCTTCCTGATGGATTGAGTCTTTAATTGATATAGAGTGTCCTTCTTTGACTCTTGTAATAGTTTTTGACTTGAAGTCTATTTTGTCTGTCAGTATGGCTTCCTCAGTTCTCTTTGTGTTACTATATTAAATGAAACATATTTCATCCTACTTGCTTCTCTGGATCTAAAGTGAGAAATAGTGTAATTGGATCATTTCTCCCCTATTCCTTATGCCAGTCCCAGTTTTTTGTTTAGAGAGTTTAATCTATTGTAACCTCAATCTAACTTCGAGTGCCATTGACTTATGTTTAAAGAAGCTTTCTCAGAGTCCACATGAAGGGATGTTCCTGTTCCCCTTCCCTGTTCCTGAAAGAGACCTTGAGAGTAGAAAAACAAGATAAGTTAATGTGCATTTCAATTAAAGGGTGCACCTGGTTTTTACAGATGAACAGCTGAATAAGTTTTTATTCTTTGTATGGTTTCTTTGTACTCTTATCGTATAGACTATTTGCTGCCAGCTGGCTTACTATTATTATCAACTGTTCGTGCAGAACTTAGTGTTGTTAAGAGTATATAAGCTTGCAAGAAATAAAGTTAGGGGCTGCATGCCTGAGCGAGCTGTAGCCCTCTGCTCCTCTGTACATTCTGACTCCTGATTTTATCTCTGCGACCCTGACCTGAACTATTTCCAGCAACAATCTTTTTATAATTAAAGCAATTACCGATAATAAAGGGCTAATTTCAGCCATTTTACAACAGTTTTCTGTATATATTTTATGCCATTTTTGGTCAACAGATGTTAGAAACCTGAAAGACAAAAATTTTTTTTAGATAATATAGAGATTTATACAGAGAGAAAGGAGTAACATTATGTAGTTTTGAGATAATAAAAAGGAGGAGGAGATATTGCTAGACTGTGAACTCAGAGGAGGGACCCCAGTGGGCTGCTGTTTGAGCATTTAAGAAGGCACCATAGTCTTCAGGTGAGGACATGTGGTGTGGTTGGTAATTTCATTGCCAAAGATGTGCTGCTTAATTGATACTGGTTTTTGGGAGGGTACATGTAAAGCTAGTGCTGGGGATGTCAAAAGAAGATAGAGGTAGTTGTCAACTGTTTGCTGCTGCTGTAATGTCACTGGCCAGAGTTGCTGGCCTTCATTCTGACTTCCCTCCAGTGCCTCCTTCTGGTTACTTTACTGAAAATCAACTCGAGAGAGAGGACGTGGGGTAGAGGCTATTGCAAACAGTCCATGTAGGAGATGACTGGAACTTGGATCAGGATTACAGCAGTTGATACAGTGTGAAGCAGTGGAGCACTGAATGTGTTTTAAGAGCTTGGAGGACTTCACAATACTTGGATGTGTGATAGGCTAGTATCACTTCTTTCTTTCTTTTCTCTTTTGTGTTGAGTTGGTAAGGGATGCTTGGCTTGTATCTGAGTGGGGTTGATACACCAGATCAGGGAAGATGTTCCTACAACTGGAGAAGTGTATGGGCATTGTGGGTCATTGCTCCGATGTAACATTGAAATGTCCCTGGTGACTCTTTTTCAGAACACCTGGGAGGAGATAGGGTACCAGAATAGCATCAGGACTGCCATGGAAACCTTAAGAAATGCCCTGTTTTTCCTCCATCATCCATTATCCTCTGACATTTGACATTCTTGTTCCTCAACCTAAAAATTGCTACATTTAACTTCATCTTTTCTAAGAAGTGAGTGCAGTTTCACATGATCAAAGCTATTCCTCCTATTCATTGGCCACTTCTAACCCTGTTTTCCCTAACTCAGGGCTCAGAGCCAGACAGCAAATTCCATAGCACTCATAAACAATCTATGAAATCTTGTGGGAACTCTGGAGACAGCCCAGGGCTAAATGATAGGAGTCTGTAAGGCAAATTTATGGCAGCCCAAAAAACTCTGGATGTGGGTGGAATGATAGACAGAAGAGAGTTTCTCTAATTTTCTCTCTTATGCACAGAATAATATTAATGAAGAGGTTTTTCAATATTTATTTTTTGTTTGGTTGTATCCTATTTATGCCTTAGCTCACTTAAGCCTCACATCAGCTCTCTGAAAAATTATTACTTTCCCTTTTTTACTGATGACTTATGTGAAGCTCAGAGCAGGAGATGTTTGCTTGAATTCCCCAACAAGCTGTTGGTAGAACTTGCATTTAAATTCAAGTCTGTTAATTGGAATAGCCCAGATCCCACAGCTTAAAATGCTATGTTCCCCACTCAGCTACGTGCACCTTCCTCCCTACATTCCAATTCATTTGTTCTCTGTACAGAACAGTTCTCTGTGTTGTTTTGACAATTTTGCTCTCCTCTCTGAATCAAACTAGCTTAGGAAAACTAGGCATTCTTTCCTAACAGGAAGGAAGAAGCACAACATAGTTTTTGAGGAATGATTTGGTATGTTTGGAAAAGATAACCAATAAGAAAATACTAAGACTTCTTTTATTTTTAACATTATTTTTAATATTTTTAAAGAAAAAAATAGAAATGAAATCTGTCATGTTACCACATATGCAAAGGGTGTAAATTTATTAAACATATTCAGTATAATTACTATAACATGAAAATATTTTATTTACTAGCTACAAACTTAGTACACATTTACTTCTTAGGCACACAGATTTTCACAAATAGTTATCAAACCACACAATTAATGACTTTTTATGGCCCTATTGGATTTGATTCTCGATTCCTGCTTGGCCCTAAGGGAGCCTGTTTAAACCTTATTTTTCTACATGGTCAGTGTCACGCTTGATTTTCTTAACTTTTGGCATGCTATCAATGACACGTGGGAACTCCAAATGTTACTGTTAGGACTGTAAGAAATTGTAATTCTCCTGACTTTGTCTTTGAGGGAATAATAATTACCAGGTGCTAATCAGAAATTTTCAGAGGAAATTCTGCATTAACAAAAATTAAACTCAAATTTGGAGCTGACCAGCATTGTTTCCTTATGTTTGTTTTGTGTTTCACAGGTTACTATTAGACTTCTTGGAATTCTTTGTGTGCTCTGTAAGGGTGGAAGTTACTCTGAGGTTTGGTTAGATCTCTGTTTCCAAGCAATTGGTAGGATCTGTAAAAGAATATGAATTCAGCTCCTGGGTCAGAAATGTCACCGTCATGAGGTTGGTAGATGAAATAATGTAGCAGTGTACTGAACTTGCCAAAAAAAAAGTTAGATTGTACGAGTCAAGTTTGCTTTCATTTTTTTTCCCATATAGATAAGTTCAATATCTTACATTTTGCCCAGATGCAAAATCATGAAAATACAATGTTTATTTTTTTATTTACTTTTGTCTTTTTAAAAAGCGTATGCTTTAAAAGATGCAAGACTTGGATTTTTTCAGATTTCTCTCAAAATATTTTGGATTTCTCTGGTCCTAATCAAAATCTACAAAAACTGAATGCTTTAACCATCTGTCTAGTATTCTGAGCCAGTGTTTGCCTGCTAACAAGGAAAAAGATCCACACTGAACTTTAACACCAGAAGATAGAGGGATTTTGAAGACAAATCCTTCCCAACCCTAGCAAATGTGAAAACACTGGCATAACTTTATTTACAATAAGCCCCCCTGAAGCTGATTTCCGTTTGCAATATTCTATAATTCTCACTGTCAAAATGCAGACAAAAGGGCTAAAATCTTACCTCTTTCATATTTTACTCTTATTTTATATTGTCTAAATTTTTAAACTTAAAAAAACTATCTATAAATTTTGGATTAAGAGCCATCATTATTGAGTGAATGATGTCACTTTTTCTTAAATAGCACTAAAAGTAAACTATTTGGACCTCAGGCATTTCTTTCATATTGGGAGTGATGATGCTAGGTGAGCAAATCAACAATGAATCTACTAAGAAATAGTCCTGAACTAAACGAACAAAGCAACTAATTAGGGTGAAATTTGTCCTTATAAGTGTTTCTACCAAATTTCCTTACCACGTGGGGATGTCAGGAGCATTGTTTTTCGAATGTCCTCTGGGTGATGGTAACTGTATTAAACTTGAGGGCCCATCTTCATGTTCATATTCTACAGCTGAATGTGGTCTCATAATGTCTAGGACATTAATTAATGCTAGTATCATATCATTCATAAATTTAAGAGGAAAATAATGCCTGTTTTTACATGTTAGGATTTTTCCGGACACTTTTACATTGTATGATAAGCATTTACGTTTTTGAGAATGAATATTCAAAAACATATTCCACCAATCAGATATGAAATAAAAATGCATTTGCTTATCTAAAACATGCACACAGGTGTCATAGCTGCATTGAGCTGTTTGTGGCAACCTTGTAATGATCACTTACTATTTCAATATTTAAATTTTAATTTTAATTCTATGAAGTTGTCACATTCTCTAAATTATTGTATGTATCTTCACACTTACATGTGTTTGCAGGCGTTTATGGAGTGTCACCAGAACACATATGGTTAGGTTCAGCTCAAACACATATGGTTAGGTTGTTCAGACTTTTAAAACTTTGTAATAACTGTATGGTTCAGAAAAAATGAGGTGGATTTGGAAATAATGTGATAATAGACCATGACTTGCCATTGAAAAGTTGCTTTTAGACTGTTCTTCCAAAAGTATTTGGCTCTCCTACTGATGAAGGCATAACCATCAAGCAAAGTGTTAGAGGAAATCATTTTAGAGAGACGGCTTTAAGAATTTAACCATTTAAAGAAGTTTGTACTACAAACCCACATTTTCAGAAGGTTTCAGCTTTCTTGAGCAGCACTGATAGTATCTCTAAGTCAAGGAAAGGTGATTTATAAACATTGAAGTCTGGAAAGTAAATTTTACGCTTAAAGTGTTTTGTGATCTGTTATATGTCTCTGAAATGTGCAGGGACATTTTTTTCTTCTGGTAAAATAAGTGCTTTTAGGACTATTGCCGTATTTCCTTTTGGTGAGACTTCTGAACTATCTGAGCAGACAAAGAGAAGGTCTGTCTGTGGAAGGCCCTGTGTTAGTTAGACTCACCCTCTTGCTCACCTGGAATTAGTTCGTTCACATGTCTCCAAACTATTGTGCAGGTTTTTTTCTAACAGTTGGTACACATTTCTACACATTACCTGATTTACCTATATACCCTGTATACTGGTATTTTTCAACTGCATTTTGTTTTGTATCACTTATGACTCTTTTCTCTATGGATCTGCATTTGAATATATTTTCTGATACTTTCCCCTAGTGTTTATTTCTTTTTCAAAGAAGGGAGAGGAAGAGGACAGTATATAGTTGATAAAGTGGATATCCACCTTAAACTTTTTGCTTGGGTTAAAAGAAAAAAAAAATCTTTCTTTGGAGCTAGGAGATACCCCTGTCTACCTCAAAATTATGAATTACAACCTTAAAAAACTTTAAAAAAAACTAAGATTTTTTTTTTTTTTGCCCAAAGACTGATAGCCAGTGTCAGAGACAAACAAGATTCTCTCCTTCTTTATAGGAATGCATCTGTAGTGTTTTATAATATACCTATTTAAAAAAAACTGTGAAAAATAAAGAGGATCATGGGAATTTTTTGTCTTTTTAATATCCTGACTTTGACTATTTCCCAGCCTAGCATTTAAAAATATGTAATGCTCAAAAAGTGTGTGAGTTTTTTTCCTTTGCAATCACTTTCTCAGGAAAAATAATAAAGAGAATTACCTGTATACCTGCCTAATAAGTAGATTTTCTTTTCAGTTAAATGTCTTGGAATAAATCTTTAAATCTTTAAATGTTTTCCTACAAAATGAGTTTTCTTGACCAAAGATGTTTATTAATTCCTACCTCTTGTGGTTAATATTTGCTACTCTGGTAGGAAAATGGACCTTTTAATAATTTTCTGTCTTATAGCCATAGACGAAAAAGTTCATTTTGTATAGATTGTATTTCTCTTCACTCACACTATTATATTTCAATGCTTTTCAATCTTTTGGGGAAATTATATAACATTTTAGTGTCACAATTATATATTGCAAATTTTAAGTGAGATTAACTGGACACTTTATAAGACTTTTTCAAATGAATTTTTGTATATGTATAATAATTTAGTGTTTTCAAGAAACAAATTTAAAGCCCGTCTTATTTTGGGGGGTGGGTATCGCATATTAGTGCCTTCATCACATTTATACCCTGTAGGCTGCCTTTCTCAATTTAAGCATAGCTGCCTAAAACATTGACTTCTGTTTCCAGAACAAATGTAGGACGGGACCGATAAACAGGGGGATGGGGCCCTAAGGTGGCACCATGATGGCTGTACACTAACTTATCCCCTCAGGAAATAGATTTAAGAATATTCATCCACAGAGGTATAGGGAGAGCTTATGAAACTTGAAGTGGTGGAGGCAGATTTGGAATTCCTGCTGGAGCAGCCATTGAAGCTTGGGTCTCCTGGAAGGGCCCTTTTCTTCCGACTGGACTTGGCGTGGTCCGCATCGTTAGCGTCAAACACCACTGTCATGGACTCCATCCTGGTCACTGTGTACAGGCTGCTTTGCCGAGTTGGATGAAATCTGGTGGTTTTGAGCTCTAGTTCATCATAGCTAGAAACTCTGATGAAAGGACACCAGCGAAATGCTCTCTTAAAGCCAGCTCGAAATCTGAGGAGAAGCAGCCACAGAAAGAAGTTGTCAGATTTTCAAGCACGCATTTTCTTACACTGCCATAGAACACCTGCTTAAAGCAGAAATGCTAACTCAGTTTCTAATTTGATTTCAAGTCAAATACTTAGAATTTGTGCCATAGTGTTGGCATTTGTCCTTTAAATTCTTGTTGCGTGAATTAAATCTTAATTTCCCATAAATTAGAAGTCATTAAATAGCAAAAGTATAACACTAGATAATTTACATGCCAAAGAAACAGTGTACTTTTCTGCAATAATTTTGTACATTTACGTAAGTCTAATTTAATTAGGCTGGCCTATTAAGACACTTAAAAATGACATTTCAAAATAGCTTCTTTCAGAAATAATTATGAATTTATAAATTTAAGTCTTATTTATTTAATGTTAGAACTAATTGCTAATCTCGACTGTTTTTATATGATCTCTATAGATGTGAAAAATCCTTATCTTTGTAAACCATTAAATGAAGTTGATTACCAGCAGATGTACTGAATTGAGATATGGCTTATGCAATTAGTGCAAAATGTTAAGAGTTAATTAAGTATTTAACAAACTGAAGGCTCAGTGTGATACAGTCCCAACTGAGAAGGGAGTTCAGCATTTAGCTCCTGTAGTTACTTACACGTCCTATTTCTACTCATGCACAAAACATGTTGGCTTATTAAGGGATTTATCAATCCTAGGAAATTTAACGATTCCCCTCTATGTGGGAACAAACAACCAAAGTGTTTTTAATTGGAAACCACATCTTCCCTTTTTTTCTAGTCTTAAATTGGACTGAGCATACTCCTACTTTTTATTTTTTTAACTTTATAAACATCTTTCCCCTAACGGCTGCACAAGCCACCCCGGGGAGGCTGTCCTCTTTCTTACCCTACCTCATTATGCAGGAAGGATTGGCGTGCTCCTCCTTACTTATCTTTACAAAATCGTTTACTTTGAAGAAGTCCATCTACAATATGTCCATGTAGATGGAGACCACTCATATTTGCCATCTTCCATCCTATAGACATTATTTATAAATTTTTAGGAAGTATCTTCATTTGCTTGAGGGTTTGAGCATATTTACAACCATTAGGGCATTTCTTTTTCTTTGGCAAGTAAAATTCTGTAGGATTTGGAGGAAGAAGATAGCCCATATTAATAGTGCCCAATTAGAACCTCGAATAACATTTTTTGGATATGTGATTGTTCAGATGGGATGTTTTATAAAGGAGGGAGAATATTACAAAAGTGAAGCTTTGTCCTCCTTTCAGTAAGTTTATATATTTTCCCTTCCTCCTGTGTTTTAAATTCGCATCATGAAGATGGAATAACCTTTTGTATTTCCAGATAAGGCAAGAATTGCGAGAAACTTGAATTTGGTCGTTTTGTTTTTACCTCTTATTCAAACAGCAGTAGATGATGGGATTGTACATGGTGGAGCTCATTGCCAGCCAGAAGCTGCCCAGGTAGACCTGCTGGATGTATTTCCATCTATTTAATTGTTGATAGATTGCAGTGAGAATGAAGTAAATATGATAGGGCAGCCAGCAGATGGCAAATGTCATCACAACAATAATCATCATTTTTACAACCTAGAAAGAAAAAAAAAAAGGAAGTAATTTCTGGTGAATTTATACAGGTCATTAAATATAATAGTTCCAATAGCTTACTGCAATTCATACTTTGCTGCCAATTCAGTTAAATACACAGCATGCCTAAGACATAGCCAGTATATTAAATAATGGCAAAGAAATACAGGGACAGTCACCTACGGTAAATCTCAGGAAGTATGTTTGTGTTACCCATCTCCTCCTCCCTGAGGGGGTGGGGAACACTAACACAAACATAGACAAATATATTTTAATTGTCTGCAAGAAAATGTGCTGATGAAGACCCATGAGCCTGAGGGAGAGCGAGGAAAGAGCTGGGACGTGGCCGTGTGCCTTCACGGTACAAGAATGGAGCTGGTATGCCTAGGGAAACTCACTGTTAATTCACTGTAGAGGTGTATATGCCAGGCTGCAGAGGCTGAGCTGCTTCTCAGTATTCATTATAGCCTGAAAAAAGCTTCACACTCTCCAGACTTCTTTAATATCATGCTCACTAGGCAACCTTATGAATATTAATTTGGTCTCCCTTGTAATCTTATATTAGGGAAGGTTTTCCCAAAGAATGATTATAAATGTTCTATTAACCCAAGAAAAAGTTACTAACTTTGCATTTGTAAATAAGCAATCAGCTTAAGCAACTGTTTTATACATCAGGTCTCTTATGAGTTTGGTAGGCATAGGTCATTTCTACCTTTTGGAATCTTAATATCCTAACCAAAGTAGAAAATCAACCTCTATTTCTCCTCCACTGGGCCCTAAATTCCTGAAAGACAGAGAGAATGTCTCAATTATTTTAATGTTTTTTATTTTTATTTTTTTGAGACAGAGTCTCACTTTGTCGCCCTTGATAGAGCGCTGTGGCATCATAGCTCACAGCAATCTCAGACTCTGGGGCTCAAGTGATTGTCTTGCCTCAGCCTCCCGAGTAGCTGGGACTAAAGGTGCCTGCCACAATGCTTGGCTGTTTTTAGAGACAAGGTCTCAATCTGGTTCAGGCTGGTCTCGAACCCATGAGCTCAGGCAATCCATCTGCCTCGGCCTCCCAGAGTTGCAAGTGTTACCGCTGTGAGCCGTAACACCCAGCCTTCAATTATTTTAATACTCCCAGGATCTGGCACAGTCCCTGCTATATAGCTGGAAATAGAGAAATACAGAATGAGTGAATAATTGAATGGGAGATGTTTTTTGTGTCTCAGAAAAAAATAAAATCTACCTTTGCGTTTATCAGAAAGGCAACATCAAAGGAATCAAACACTGAGCAGCTTGGTTTTGTGTGTAAAAGAAAATTCACATCATAGGCTCTGATTATCTCATTTAATATTTCTTGTCATTATTCTGCCTGCTCTATTTCTTTACACTTCTTTTGGAAGTTTGGAAATAGCAAAAATTGTTTAGAATAGCTAAATTAAAAAAATAGTGTTGAGGCTTGCCTATAGTCAAGTTAATACAAAGCAGGGAAAGTCCTGACCCGATGTCCTGTGAGGAATCTTAGAATTAGGAAAACATAACATTTATAAAATAGACTTAGCATTTGCCTGCGAGTTTTGGAATCAGATGAAAATTGACAAAATTGAGTCATCATACTAGAAATAGACATAGCACGAAATAGATCAATGTGGAAGGCAGAGCTCTCCTAAGGGCCTAATCACTGCGCCGTCCAGGTGACCAGCATTGGGCCGCTGGAAAATTGGCCATCAGAGTTGAAAATTCAGGTCAATAGCTCACAAATGTCACCACTGGCAGCACTACATAAAGTATTATGATTTTTTTTAGTGTTTTTTGAATTGTACTGTTCTGAAGATTGCATTAAAGTTTGTGCATTTTTCTGATATGTCTGACTCACATATTTGTGACATACAAGTAAAAACCATACTATACTTTACATTTTTGCCTATTTTACCTATTTAACAACTTACTGTCTTTCAATTGCACATTGGAAAACTGAGACAAAGACCAAAAGATTTGACCACTGTGATTCATAGAACTAAGTAAGGTGTTTAAAACCGAAACTTTTAGGTCCTTTTTAATTTCTCCATACAATTAAAAAAGCTATTGAATACCTCTTAGGTCTAGGAAATAATATTGGAGAAAAAAATGATGTGAAACCCATTCCTTAGTTCCAAACTTAAAACAATGAAAAAAAATATAAAATTTTATAAAAATGCTTGCGTTGAAATGTGGCAAATGGGAGCATGTGCCAATTAAATTAAAAATGTTTCTGAGAATGTAAGGATTTATTGTAATGAAGAATGATTCAATGCATGCGTGCTAACTATGGGCTCAGGGGATATGAGACTGAATGAAATGGGTTCAACTGCTTTCATTTTTAAATATGTGAACCTCCTACCATTCCTGAGCACTGCTCTGATCCTTCTCCCTGGCTCCTCCCTGTACCCCCAGGATTCCTTTGACAATGATTTCCATTGCCTAACTCCCTCAGCTCCTTGAAGCCATGGTGCAGGTGGCATTTTTTCTATGAATCCTATGCTGACCGACTTATTTAACATGGCAGTCTGCGCTTGAAGCACTCCCAGAAACCGAGCTTGCTCTTTAAGTTAGTTTATTATGTTTATTCCTTACTTTGTTGTCTCTTCATACTGGAATATAAAACAGCAAGAATTTTTGGCTCATTTTGTTCATGTGTGTCTCCCCAGGCACCTAGAAGGGGCTTCACACATAACAGGCACTCACAAATTTCTTGAATAAGTGAAAGTACTGAGTAATGTCCACAATTTTACTCAGTCATTAACTACTGGCATCATTTGTTTTCCAAGTTCAAAGTGGACATGTGCCTATAAAAGGAGCATGTCATTTTCTGCCATTCCGCTTTTCAAGGCAAACAAATCCAGATAAAGAGGAGGAGTGTAAAAACAACACAGCTATATTTGTTGTGAGTGCATGAAAGCTTTAAATTTCATTCTGAATAAATGTTAAGAAAAATACCTATGAGACTATGAAAGTGGAGCTTATTTGAGTCCTTTCAGACAGCCTGATCACGAACCCCCACTAAAGCTATGTCTTTTTAAGTGACTTTCAACTGTCAACATAGGAAGTCCAGATAAACAAACATAGAATGAAAATGCATATGGAGAATGGAGCAGGGATTTTAGGTAACTTCTAACTCACACGTTCAGAGTCCTTAGGACCTTGTTGCAAAAGATTTATAAACATATTAAAAATTCTTTAGAAAGAGTTTAAAAGACCCTTAGCAAAGGAGTTCTTTAAGATGAAAGAATTGCTATAATATAATTCCTTTACTTATTTCCATACCATACTGCTACCTTGACTCTCGGCTCACAAAACACTGTCAACTTATTTCAGATGTTGAACTCTCTGGAAACTAGTTATCATGTAAATGCAAAAGTAGGCTCTTGGGTGGGGGAAATTGTCTTGCTTTTTAAAATGCTGAAATCACAAAACTGTAATCTTTTCCATAAAATGATATAGGAAAGGAGCTCTTTGCAGCACAAAGCTTGCGTGATGATGGGTGTGCAAATGCTGTGGGCAGTTATCGCTGAGGTGCAGGGCGGGACAATGGCACTAGCAGAGACAGGCTGTGAGTGCTGAAGGAAAGGAAATTGGCTGGTAGAATTCTTGAAATGCCTGAGATTTTTCAGTGAGATGAGGGTATGGGATGGAGAGGATTCAAATCTTTCATCGTGTCTTCAAAAATGTTATTGTAAGTTGATATAAAGGCTGATTGATGTCTGGTATTTCACAAAGCTGAAAGACATTGTGTTTCTGAGGCACAGGGAGTTATTTTCCATAGCAGCATGTGGGGTTTGGCCACCCATTGTCCCTAGTGCAGGAACTTATAAGCTGGAGAAAGGAGGGAAGTGGGGGCAAGTAATGTAGCTCTTAAAGCTACGATGTCTATTTTTAGATGTTAAAAATGTACACTGACCATACAGGCAGGATGGAAATGCCTGTCCTATATTAGTGACAATAAGCTTTGGGTACTTTTCCTTCATGTATCAAAGGGGAAAATAAACTTTTCATTTTATATCCTGGACAGGTTATACTGAAATGCCTACAGCTGTTCGTATCTATCACATTAAATTATCCTAGGGCGAATGACTTTGACGTTTACATTGCAACAAAATTAGTACAGGAATTAAATGAACTACTGCTAACCATTTACAAAAATCTAGGTATCATATTTTTCAGTAAAGGATTTATTTATTCTTTGTAAATGTCTGAAATAAAAATGATTAGTACTGTGGGACAGAAAACTTCTTGTTTCAGAGCACATTTTTAAAGAGCCATCCTGTGGATCAAACCCTACCACTCGTCCCTATTTTTCCTCTGTTCAGTTTTCTCAAATGGATCATGACATTCCTTAAGCAGAAAGCACAGACGAGCTTATTCTACGCACCAATCAGCAGACTAAGATAACAAATTTCAAGAATAAGATATACAAATTTGAATGAAAAGCATTAAAATTTATGGTTCTACATGGGCTACTGAGGTTTGGCTTTTTGTGCTTCAGTTTGGAAGATGATGCTTAAGAATTTCAGTCACAAGGGAGGAAATAAGAACTTAGTAATACCTGTGAAAACAGCACAGGACGGCTCAGAAGACAAACGGAATTTTGCTGGTCATTTCAGGATTGGGTGAGGATATAGACATATTATCTAAGTGTCATCCAAGACATTGGATGCTGTTGCCAAATCCAGCTCACACATTCAGTTAACATCAATCTACAGAATTGCCTATAAGAAATGGTCAAGACGTGCATGTGTGTGCAAATATGGAAAATATTTGTGTGTATGTGTTTGTACTCTACTTATTCACATTTCATTGGTAATATTTTATTTTTACTGTAATTTTTGTGTGTGTGTGTGTGTGTGTGAAGTTTTTGGCTGGGGCTGGGTGTAAACCCACCACCTCCAGTATATAGGGCTGGTGCCCTACTCTTTGAGCCATAGGCACCACCCAATTTTTAATGCAATTTTACTTTTTTATTGGACACTTGATCACTGAGAGCATTGGAAAATAATGATCTGAAACCAAGGAGTAGAATGCAGCCACAAAGAGGAAGAAAAGACTGATGGCATTAGCAAAGTTAAGTACATTAAGACAGAAGGAATGAAGATTGACTTAAAAAAAAAAAAAAGATTGACTTTATGGGATAACTCAGAGAAAGAAAAACTTTGAGTGGCTTGTTATATGACCTGAATTGTGTCCCCAGTAGATTCAATATGTTAAAGTTCTGGCTCGGCTCCTGTAGCTCAAGTGGCTAGGGCACCAGCCACATAAACTGGAGCTGGTGGGTTCAAACCCACCCTGGGCCAGCCAAACAACAATGACAAGTATAACCAAAAAATAGCCAGGCATTGTGGCAGCTGCCTGTACTCCCAGCTACTTGAGAGG
>NW_003852498.1:2816911-2822647 GCF_000181295.1 Otolemur garnettii
CCAGGGTGACAGCTTGAGGCTCTGTCTCAAAAAAAAGAAAATAATAAAATAAAATAAAAATTAAAAAAATATGTGGAAGTTCTAACTACCAAAACATAAAGTTGTGACTATATTTAGAGATGGGTCTTCCATTGAGGTTAGTAGGGTGAACTCTAATTCAATATGACTGGTGGCCTGACAAGAAAGAGAGATTATAATGTAGACACACAAAGGGAAAGTCATGTGAAGACGCAAGAAGAAACAGCCATCTGTAGGCTAAGGAGAGATGCCTTGGAAGAAACCACCTCTGCTGCCACTTTATCTTGGACTTTTAGCTTTCAGAATAGTCAGAAAGTAAATTCCTACTGTTTAAGCCACCCAGCCTGTGGCACTTTGTATTGGCATCCTTAATAGTAAAATTGACCTGGACACGGTGGCTCATGCCTGTAATCCTAGCACTCTGGGAGGCTGAAGCGGGCGGATTGCTTGAACTCAGGAGTTCAACACCAGCCTGTGCAAGAGAGAGACCCTATCTCTACTAAAAGTAGAAAAGTTAGCTGGGCATTGTGACAGGTGCCTACAGTCCCAGCTACTCGGGAGGCTGGGGCAAGAGGATTGCTCAAGCCCAGAGTCTGAGGGTACTGTGAGCTACGATGATGCCATGGCACTTGACCCAGGGTGATAGAGTGAGACTCTCAGAAAAACAAACAAACAAAAACCAAACAGACAAATAAAAAAACCCCCGAAAAGTAAAATCGATTTTGCTAATGGAATATGGGGTACTGCTGTAACAAATATCTAAACATGTGAAGGCAGCTGTGGAACTAGATATAATAGCTCAGATCTTTACCTTGAAGAGATTGGGTAGAAAGATGGACATTTTTTCTGGTGAGAGCTCAGAAAGGAAAGAGGAGAGCATGGAGGAAGAGTTTACAGTCTTGGAGATGTCCATGTTGATAGAAATATGAACATTCATGTGCTTCAGAGGAGGCCTTAGACGCAAATGAAGAACAGGAGCTTCAGATGGGGTCTTAGACGCAAAGGAAGAACAGGTTATCAGATACTGGAGAAATAAGGTTTTTGATATAAAACAAGAAAGAACTTGAACAAATTGTGTTCTAATATTTTGTGTAAAGTAGAACATGTAAATGATGAATGTGTATAGTTAGCTGAGATTTCCAAGCAAAATGTTGAAGGCATGGCCTGTTTTTTCTCTTGCTTCCTTGTGAAACATGAGAGGAGAGATAAATTATAGAAGAAATTATTAAGCAAAAAGAAACCAGAACTTTAAGATTTGGAAAATTCTTAGCTTATCTATATTGTAAAAAATGAGACAAATGAGAAAATGTGTTCTGGAAGGAAGACTAAAGGAAGGGACAATCACCTTCTGAAGAGATCACAGGCGTGCAATCAAAGGATCAAATCAGGTGCCCAGCAGAAGGCAGGGACAGAGGTGGGGTTATACCAGCAAAAGCTCTGCAGGCTTCAGACTAAAGGGAAGAGGAACATGAAGAACTGAAGGAAGGAGGCCAGACTTCTCTGCTTCTACAGGACGGGCCAATGGAGCCATCCAGCTGCAAGCATATTATCCTTCAAGAAGAGATCAATCCTCTGATGGTGGTTCAGAGGTTGGCAGGGATGCCAAAATTTAATGGAACTTGCCCTGGTAAATTTTCTGACTTGCTGAGAACCCATTGCACCTTTTTTCTTTCTGATTCCTCCCTTTAGGAAGGGGAATGTCTTTCCATATCTTTCCCACCACTGTAATTTTGGAAGCAGGTAACTTGTCTGGTTTCAAAGGTTCACAGCTGCAGAGGAATTTAGCTTCAGGATAAATCATACCTCAAGTCTCACTCAGACCTCAGTTAGATGGTGATATAAATGAACTTCTTGAACTTAGAGTTGATGCTAGAATGGGTTTGGAGTTTTGGGGCTCTTGAGATGAGGTGAACATGTTATGTTGCAGGTCTGAAGGACAGGGCTTTTGGAGAAACGTGGCAGAGAATTAAATTTTAACATCTTAAAATTCATATGTTGAAGTCTTAATCTTCAATACCTCAGAATATGATTGCCTTTGAACATAAAGTCTTTTAAGGAGGTAATTAAATTAAGATGCAGTTACTAGGGTAAGCCCACGCAATATAATGGGTTTACTTGCAAGGAGAAGAGATCAGCGCACTGACACGTGGAGAGAAGACCGTGGGAAGACAGGGGTCACAGACATCCACAAACAAAGGAAGAGGCTTCGGGAGAAACCAGCCCCACAGACACATTGATCTCAGACTTCCAACCTTTGGAATTGTGAAACAGTAAACTTCTGTTGCTTAAGCCTCTCAATTTATGGTATTTGTTAAGGCAGCCTGAGCAGATGTCTCAAATACAAGGCTTGAGGTTCTGCAGACAGTGTATCACAGGGCTTGATTCCTGCAAAGTAAGCAGCATATTACTGGGCGTGGTTTCAGGGAACATGGACATTTCCAGAGTGGTTTGGATTCCCTGTGGAATGGCTTTCTGTGACATAAGGCAGCAGTCCCCAACCTTTTTGGCACCAGGAACCTATTTCATGGAAGACAATTTTTCCCTGGGGGGAGTGGTGGTGGTGATTTTGATATGAGTCTGCAAACAATCGATTTATTATGGTCTCTGTGCAGTCAAACCTCTCTGCTATCGATAATCTGTATTCACACCCATTCCCCAGTGCCTCGGCTCCACTTCAGATCATCAGCCATTAGATTCTCATAAGGAGCATACAACCTAGGGTCCTCACATGGACAGTTTACAGTACGGGTCACTCTACTCTTGGAACCTCATATACCCCCCTATCACAGGAGGTGGAGTTCAGGTGTTGAGGCCAGCAGTGGGGAGGGGCTGTAAGTACCATGAAGCTTTGCTCCCTTGACTGCTGCTCACTTACCAACTGCTATAGGCATAGGGCCTAGATCCTAACAGGCTGGGAACTGCAGGTGTAAGGGATAGATCAGGGCCTCCATTCCTTTAGCTGAGCCTCTCAGATTATATGTGGTTTTCCTCACAAGCACTATTTCTCATGCTAATTCCCTTGCAGTGGAAAGAATGACAAACACAAAGAAATCATGCTTGCAGAGTGAGGTGATAGATTAGTCTTGGTTTTTATACAATTCAAAAATTCAACTGAATCTGTCACTTGAACTTAGACTGAAGAGTGGTCCCTTTGATTAAAGCAAAAGGCTTTCTGTTACCACACTGAGGTATTCACCTCCAAAGGAGTAGAGCAGATCTGACTTGTTTCTGGAGGAAGAGAATTAAATAGAAAATATTCAGGAAATGACTTCTACACTTCCGTGAAACAACAGAAGTAGAGGTATATTCACCAGTTATTTCAGGTATCCAAATAATCAAGACCAATTTCAACAAGAATTTTTCTGAAGAAATTTTCACATGTAATGAATATTGGGGCCAATTCACATTTTTTTATTTCAATAGATTTAGGAGGTACAAGTTGGATTCTGCTACACACACAGTATAGTGATGAAGTCTGGGCTTTTGGTGTAACCATCACTTGAATAGTGTACATTGTACCCAAGACGTAATTTTTCATCCCTCATGCCCTCCCTGCCTCCCTCCTTTTAAGTCTCCAATGTCCACTATACCATTCTGTGCGTCCTTGTGTAGTCATAGCTTAGCTCACTTATAGCTCCTACTTATAACATACAACTTTTATTTTTCTGTTCCTGAGTTACTTAGGATAATAGCCTCCAGTTCTGTCCAAGTTGCTATACAAGGGGTTATTTCAGTCTTTCTCCTGGCTGAGCAGTACTTCACGGTGTGGGTGTGTGTATCTTTATCTGATCATTGGTTGGTGGGCACTTATGTTGATTCCGTACTTTTGCAATTGTGAATTGTGCTGCAATAAACATATGAGTACAGGTATCTTTGTTCTTTTCCTTTGGATAGATACCTAGCAGTAGGAGTGCAGGATGAAATGGTAGATTTACTTTTAGTCCTTTGAGAAATCTCCATGTTGATCTTCATGGAGGTTGTACTAATTTACTTTCCCACCTAAAATGTACACTTGATGTTTTTGAGGAATCTTAGAAAAGGAAGGAATGTAAATGTGGTTAAAGATGTTTACCTTAAAGTTATACATCTAGCAAATCAGCACAAAAATGTAACATACACTTTTCACAAAGTGTAGACAAAATATATAAAATACTAATTCATAATAAACTATAAGAAAGTAGTCTTGTAATGAGAATGAGATTTGGAATATCTTAATAGTTTGGAATATTTATCTCCTGCTCTTCAGTTTGGAGATAGGCTGAGATATTACACTGTAGCTTGACTACAGTAGAGTTCACTCCTGTAAAGTAAATTCTAGGAGGGATAGCAGTGTTTTCAAATTTCATATTTTCATCCTATGTTCTATTAAAACTTTCTCATCCTATTTCCCAAACATCTATTTCTAGTTTTTTTTTTTTTTTTTCAGACAGAGTCTTACTTTAGCATTCTCAGTAGGGTGCCATGGTACCATAGCACACAGCAACCTCAAACCCTTGGGCTTAACCGATTTTCTTGCCTCAACCTCCCAAGTAGGTGGGACTATAGGTATCTGCCTCAATGCCTAGCTATTTTTAGAGACAAGGTCTCTCTCTGGCTCAGGCTGGTCTTGAACTCGTGAGCCTCAGCCTCCCAGAGTGCTAGGATTACAGGTGGGAGCCAGGGCATCTGGCCTCAAACATCTATTTCTATTATCTTTTTTCTAACTACCTTTCTATGACCAATTTCTGTTGATACAGATCCTATATTACAGAATGCAATGCCAAGCACTTTGCAGTGTTTCACCCTATGCATCAGGAAGGTTGTCCTAACACTCATTTTGAGAATTACCAAATTAAAATCATACTGATAATTACTTTGACCTTTGAGAGAGGCAAGGTCAAAGGCCACCCTTAAGGGCAAGGACTGATAGAGGGTTTGGTGGGGTTGTAGCCGTATTTTATTTTAGTAAAAGGCTTAGTAATTTTTATATTTATTATAAAAAACTTTCAAATATATTAACTTATTTATATTTCATGAGAAACCTTTGATCGTACATATCACTGCAATTTAAGTGATTTAGTTTTAAATCCCTCTCCATACAGTATAGAAATTGGATGGATGAGGGACTTGAAACTAAATCACTTAACTTGCAGTGATTTCTCAAGTTGCCAAAGGTGAGATTAGGGCTAGGATTACTGAATCTCTTAATTTCTCATTTGATAAGACTCATCTTGTACACACTGTGCTTCTCAAATGCTATCTCACCCTTAGAGATAGCACTTCCAATGTAGTCTCCTTCATAAAATCTTTCCCCAGACTGATATAATCAACAGCATTCCCATGCTTTCTTCTAGCATTTTTAAAAAATTAAATCATAGCTGTGTACATTAATGCAATCACAGGGTACAGTGTGGTGTTTTCATATACATTTTGAAATACTCTCAAAGGTTAACATAGCCTTCATGTCATCTTCTTAGTTATTGAGACATTCCTACTCTGCTTTTTTCAAGAATCTCACTTGTACCCTTGTAAAATAAACCATAGAGGTGACCCCACCAATCACCCTACCTCTACCCATCTACCCCTTTCCCTACCCCCTCCCCCATATTCTAAAGCTATAATTAGGTTATATCTTTCCTATGCAAGCTATAAATTAGTTTCAAAATAGGGCTGTGTACATTGGATACTTTTTCTTCCATTCTTGAGATACTTTACTAAGAAGAATGTTTTCCAGCTCCA
>NW_003852498.1:2822847-2824005 GCF_000181295.1 Otolemur garnettii
AGGAATTGTAGGATCAAATGGCAGGTCTATTTTTAGTTCCTCTTCTAGCATTTTTATTGCTATGTATCTTAGATTTAAATATTTTATCCATCATAAATCAGTTTTTGTAATTGAGTCCTCCCAACACCATTTATTGAATAGGGATTATTTTCCCCAGTGTATGCTTTTGTTTGGTTTATCAAAGATCAGATGGCAATGTGAGGCTGGTTTTATCTCTAGCATTTCTCTTCTGTTCTGTAGATATAGGCCTCTATTTTTGTGAAAATGCCAGGCTGTTTTAATCACTGTAGACTTTGTAGTATAATCTGAAGTCTGGTAAAGTGATTCATCCATATTTATGATTAATGCTAAGGATTGTATTGGCTATATGGGTTTTTTTCCTGGCGCCATACAAAATGAAGTACTATTTTTTTTTTTTGAGTTCTTCAAAATATGATGTTAGTATTTTAATGTGGATTTCTTAAATTTGTACATCACTTTAGGTAGCACAGACATTAATTATAACAATGTTGACTCTTCTCAGCCAAGACTGTGGTATGTTCTTCCATTTGTTAATGTCTTCTCTATCTCTTTTCTCAGAGTTTTATAATCCTCTCTATAGTGATCCTTCATCGCCTTCATTATATATACTTCCAGGTACTGTGTTTTCTTTGAAGCTACCATGAAGGATATTGTGTCCTTGATTTGATTCTCCACTTGATTGTTGGCAGTTGCAACAAATAAATAAATCAGAGTTAAGTAAGCTAAAAAACTTCTGCACAGCTAAGGACACAACAATTAAAGAAAACAGACAACCCGCAGAATGGGAAACATATTTTCATGCTATAAATCTGCCAAAGGGCTGATAACCAGAATGAATCTATGAAGAACTCAAATTCGTCAACAAAAAAAGAGCAAACAATCCCATTCATCACTGGGTAAGAAACATGAATAGAGCCTTCTCTGAAGAAGACAGATTAATGGCCAACAAACATATGAAAAAATGCTCATCATCCCTAACCATTAGAAAAATGCAAAGCAAAACCACCCTGAGATATTACCTAAACCCAGTTAGAAGAGCCCACAACACAAAGTCCCAAAGCTGCAGATGCTGGTGTGGCTGTGGAAAGAAGGAACACTTTCACACTCTTGGTGGAATTGCAAACTAATATAAGCTCT
>NW_003852498.1:2825167-2831875 GCF_000181295.1 Otolemur garnettii
GGCCATCTCCTCTCTCTCATCCCTCTCTGATCCAGCAGTTGCAAAAAGAGATCTGGTATCTCAAGAATGTGACTCACTAGGTAGAAAGGGCTAGGCTGATATTTTTGCCTGACCAACAGATATGGTTTTCTGTATGTTGATATAACTCATCATTAAAAAATAAAGTATTATTAATATGGTGTGGTCTGAAATGTTGAACTAGCTAGTGTCTTAAGATACCTTTGCAGGTTTCTTAAATATTGAAAATGTAGATAATTTATTTGTTCTTTAAATTTTTTTTTTTTTTTTTAGAGAAAAAGGTCTTATTCTATTATCCACTATGTAGTCCACTAGCATTATCATAGATCTCTGTAAACTCCAACTCCTGGGCTTAAAGCGATCCTCCTGCCTCAGTTCCTCAAGTAGCTAAGATTATAGGCACCTGCCTAGATAATTTTTAAATCTTTTTGTAGAGACAGGGTCTTGCTATTTTTCCCTGGCTGATCTCAAACTCCTGTCTTCAAGTAATCTTTCCTCCTTGGCCTCCCAAAGTGCTGGGATTACAAGGGTGAGCCCTCTCACCCAGTCTATTATCTCTTCGAAATATCATAAATCTAGAATAATTAAGATTGCTCTTTTTCCGTATTGAATCTGGTGGAAAATTAGATTAGTTACTGAAAATGAATATATGCTGTATCTGAAAAACTAAGACATTGTGACATATAAATAACATTCTTATTTGTAGTTAGACTGAAGTAAACCTATGAAGTTTGGACATACTTACCCCGTTGCCTAGAATATGCCCTCATCTCATTTCTTTGCCTATAGAATGCTACTTCTTTGGGAGGCCCCTTCAGGTTCACCTGTCTAAATAGTTTCCTTTCATTTCTTTAACCAGGTGGCATCAGATAATTCCTCATCAGCCTTAGCATGTCACCTTTGCATTTTGGAACACAGATATGTGCTATTGCCATGTATGTTTTTGTATCTTTCAGTCCAGATCAGGCCTATGCATTGTCCATCTTTGTGCCCCCAGAACTTAGTGCAGTTCTTGGCATTCAGTAAATTGTTTTTGATTGAAGGCACCTGATATTCCCATCCATTTTAGAAACACTGTAATTGCAAGAAACGTTATTTTATTTTTGTCTTACTAGTGTTTAGTCCTATCATTCACATGATAATTCAAAAATATTATTAAAAAAATTAAAACAAAACTACTTTTAAAATTAACTACATTTAAATTAAAATTACCTTTATTTTTCTTAGCTTTTATATTTGACAGGATGTTTGGAAAGAATAGCTGTTTGGGCCATATGATGGCATAGGTTTAAGGAGGAAGTACGTGGTTTTTGCTTTCTTAACCTAGAAATCTAAATCTATACATTACATTATAATTGCTCTATGGTAGAGCCCTACTTTTTTTCCTAAAGAAAATCAAGACCATACGCTCTAGAAATACAGTGGTGAATTAAAAAAAAAATAAGAAGTTTTATATATTTTCATACTACATCCTATTAAAGAGGCTCATTAAGTAGTAAATGCAGAAATACACATGTAGTTATAAATTATTATAAATTAGAAAATACAATCATATCTAGTTTCATGGAATACAGTGGAAGATGTTTTTGAGGAAGCAATACTGAAGCTGAAGCCAGAGGATGTCAAGGCACAGGAGAGAAGGGTATTCCAGGCCCAGGGAATAGTGTGAGGAGAGCTTAGAAGTTAGAGAAAGCTTGGTGTGTTCTAGCAACTGAGCACGAGTGTCACTGGAACATAGTCTATGAGTGGCAAAAGACACACAAAATTAGGCTGGCAGAGTAGTAGCAAGATTCTATAGGACTTAAGCCTATATGTTATATACAGGGTGACCATTTAAATTGCACATGAACTTTATGACCATCTTTTATATTTGTGATTTATTTTGTTTTTAAGATATGTTGGGAAATAATGAATTGTAAGCCTGTTACATTAACTGTTTCACCTTTTAGAAAACGTCATCTTGGCTGCTGAGAACGAATTTTAGAAGACTAACTATACATGTAGATCTGGGGAAATGAGTGTGGAGGCTGTTACAGTGATCTTGACAATCAGTGGTAGTATCTTGGGGAACTATGGCCATGGATTTGAAAAACCGTGGAGAGAAAAGAGCTATTTTGGGGAGGAGAGTCCATAGGGCTTAGTGAATGATTGGATAGGTGTGTGTGTGTGAATATTCAGGAACGACTCTTTTCTGAATTTAGTATCTAGGGAACTAGAAATGGTACTTACTAATATATGAACAAATAGTCTATAGGAAGAGCCTGTTTTACGTCAGGAGAAACTTAATCTCAGAGTTTTTCTTTCATATTATAATTTTAAAATGCTTGAGAAATAACCAAAGAAAAATGTTAAGCATGCTCAAATTCCCCTCTCTGAATAGGTTCTCTTTATTTTTTGTTATCTCTATAAACTTAGAGCTCATGTAGAAACTAATTTTATAGCCTTTGGGTCTTTTATTATTTATCTATTAAATTTTATTTTAACATATCTAATTCACCAATAATTTTATATATTCAAGTTGTACAATGTGATGGTTTGATATATGTATACATTGAACATTCATTATCATAAGCGTATTTTTTCAGATTAATATGAGGGTACAAATGTTTAGGTTACAATGTTTTTATTTCAAAGGAACAGTTCAACTTGTAGTTGAGCCCTTCACCCAGGGGGTGTGCTGAACACCCTCACATTGTGACCATTAGGTGAGTTACCACCAATCACCCTCCCTTGTCTCCCCGTTCATCTCCTCTCTCCCTTGCTAGACTATACTTGTGTTTTTTCTTTTGTGTAGGTATGTAGTTGTTTATATATTGGTTTCATATTAGTACCGCATACACTGGATACTTTTTTTCTCCCATTCTTGAGACACTTTACTAAGAAGAATGTGTTTCAACTCCACCCAGGTAAACACAAAGGATGTAAAGTCTCCATCTTTTCTCATGGCTGAATAATACTCTGTGGTATACATATACCAGGGTTTGTTAATCCAGGCATGAGTTGATGGATGCTTGGGTTGATTCCATGTCTTAGCAATTGTGAATTGACCTGCATGAATCTACCATAATCAGATTAATTAACATATTAATCACCACTCATTCTATTAGATCCCCAGAATTATTCATCATAAAACCGAATGTTTGGGCTCAGCACCTGTGGCTCAAGCCGCTAAGGCACCAGCCACATACACCTAAGGTGGTGGGTTCGAATCCCCAGCCCGGGCCCGCCAAACAACAATGATGGCTGCAGCCAAAAAATGGCCAGGCATTTTGGTGGGCGCCTGTGGTCCCAGCTACTTGGGAGGCTGAGGCAGGAGACTTGGTTGAGCCCAGGAGTTGGAGGTTGCTGTGAGCGTGATGCCATGGCACTCTAGCCAGGGGGATAGCTTGAGGCTCCGTCTCAAAAAAAAAAAACCGAATGTGTGTACCCTTTGACCAACATCTTCCCATTTCCCCCACAGAAAGTATTAGTATTTACTTAAAATATGCATTCCAGAGCCAGAGATCTATAGATGATATTTAGTGTCATGGTAATGAATTAAATTACTCAGAAAATGAATAGTAAGAAGTAGTCTCACCCAAACCCAAAATAACTCAGCTATTTTGAAGTCAGATAGAGGCAACGAGTTGGAAAGGATAGGAGGAAGGAACAACTTTCCCCCCTCCTTTAGGAGGGAGGATTGTCAATCCTATAGAATGCAGCTCAGAGTTTTACTAAGATATGAAATGTTTCCAGGGAGACAAGTGATGAACTGAACAAGAGCACCTCTGATGGGGCTGTGGTGGCCCAATCCAAACTGAACAGTTTAAAGTGTGAAATATGAAGAAGACACCTATGAGCAATTCTTTCAGTTATTTTGGTTGGTTATGATGGAGTGTTTTATTCAAGTTTGAAGTGGGGTGGGGGGAAGAATTGGAGGAACAAAAGATTAATTTATATGATTAGACATAGTGAAAGATATTTGAATGCTATTGCAATAAGCCAACTGTCCTTGAGTACACCTGGAGGCTTATGCCTTCCAAGAGAATGGGAGAGAATGGACTCCCCGAATTTTGAGAAAAAAGACTTTTCCTCTCGAAATAATGTAATGAAATAGAAGAATGTGGAGGGTATATGTAGGTGGATTTGTGTATTACATGGTGGAAAATTTAGAGAAATTTTACCTTTTGCCTCTTAGGTTCTTAATGACTAGGGCTCAGCATGCCTAGAGATGTAGCTAACACACAGAATGTGCTCAATAAATATTTGGGAAATCAATGAATTAGTACAGTCTAAGGCAATGTCATTAGCTAAACTGATGAGGAATGGATTTGGTCAGAAAACAGTGTATCCTCCACTAGATCATATGTATCTTTTATGAAACTGGAAGTGCTCAGAAATTGAGCAGCTTCCAGGGAGGCCAAAAATAGGAAGTTTATAATAGGGAACTTCACCCTATGATGGACATCATAGCATAGGCTTCATTATGCTGCTGAGTTAGTTTTATTACGCTAGTAATGAAGAAAGACACTTGGGTGTATTGTTCACCACATTCTATTTCAGCCATGGCCACAAAAACTATTTCTGTACACAAACTTATTATGTTTTTGTAGCATGTGATATTGTGTTAGTGTACATTTATTTGCACCCTAAAGCAAACAGAAGTCAAAAAATATGACCTAGAATATATGGTCTAGAAGGTTGTGCTGTTTTTTTTAGTAAGTTTTTTTTATTTTTTAGTGTACTACAGTGCCAAGATAATTTGAGTAAAAGGCCTATATTGAATTATAAATCTAGGTCCAAAGATTTAACAGGCCTTTGCTAAATTACTTTATTTTTCTGAACATCAATAATCGTGTTAATAAAGAAGATATGGTGGCCCAAGAGTAGTGCCCACATTGAGATGTGAGACATATGGATTTGGGACATGAATTGATTTAAAAAACCACTTTGGAGGTATGAATGTGATTTCTGATGAAACTCAATTGCAATCATTTTCATGACCTTTGTATATTTATGTATATATGTTTTAAATTTTTGCATTTGACTTAAAGTGCTATGAGAAAATTTGCATATTGCAAGGCAGTCCTAGCTACCTCCTTGATTAGGGTACTCTTGGATCTGTTCCTGCTGCTTTACTTCAGAGAATGCAACAAATGTGATGACAAAAAGGAGATGGGGCTTCTTGTGGGAATGTTCTAGAACCAGTACAGAAGCCGCATGAAGGTCCTAGAGAAATGGGGAAGCCAGAAGTCATTTCTAAAGAGCACCAAGAAAAGATGAAAGAGTTGTTTAAAACCAATCAGTTCAATTTAATGGTGAGTGAGATGATTGCTCTCAACAGATCTTTGCCAGATGTTAGGTTAGAAGGGTGTAAAACAAAGGTGGATGCAGATAATCTTCCTACAACAACATTGTGGTGATCTCCACAATGAGGCAGGAGCACACTTGTGGAGATCACCACAATGGTGATTCCATTGTGGTGATCTCCACAATGAGGCAGGAGCACACTTCTGCGAAGTGTCCATAGTGTCACTAATCACTCTTCAAGACACATGGTAGAAGAAATTGTTCTAGTAGATGATGCCAGTGAAGGAGACTTTTTGAAAAGGCCTTTAGAGAGTTGTATGAAAAATCTGAAAGTACCAGCTTGTGTAATTCGAATGGAACAACAGTCTGGATTGATCAGAGCTAGATTAAAAGGAGCTGCTGTGTCTACAGGTCAAGTGATCACCTGTCTGGAAGCTCATTGTGAGTGCCCAGTGGGGTGGCTGGAGCCTCTCTTAGCCAGGATCAAACATGACAGACAACAGTAGTATGTCCTGTTACTAATGTGATCAGTGATGATACTTTTGAGTACATGGCCGGCTCTGACATGACCTATGGTAGATTGAAATGGAAGCAGAATTTCCACAGTAACCTGTTCCCTAAAGAGAAATGAACAGAAGGAAAGGTGATGGAAGGCTTCCTGTTAGAACAGGAGGCCTACAATGGCAGGAGGCCTTTTCTCGATAGACAGAGATTAGTTTCATTTGGAAAGTAATTTTTATAGACAAATTTCTTATCAGATTTTCAATTTGGAAAGGAAATTGGAACATATGATGCTGGAACGGATATTTGGGGAGGAGAACCTAGAAATATCCTTTAGTATCCGTCAGTGGGGAGGGACTTTGGAAATTATTCCATGTTCACATGTGGGACACATGTTTCTGAATGCTACACCTTACATGTTTCCAGGACGCACAGGGCAGATTATTGATAAAAATAAGAGATGACTTGCAGAAGTGTGGATAGATGAATTCAAGAAGTTTTTCCATATAATTAATCCAGGCATTACAAAGGTAGATTATGGAGCTGTATCATCCAGACTTGGTCTAAGACATAAACTACAATGCAGACCTTTCTCTTGGTACCTAGAGAATATTTATCCTGAGTCTCAAATTCCACATCACTATTTCTCATTGGGAGAGATACAAAATGTGGAGGTAAATCAATGTCTAGATGACATGGCTAGAAAAGAGAATGAAAAAGTTGGAATTTTTAATTGTCACAATATGGGAAGTAGTCAGGTTTTCTCTTAGACTGCCAACAACGAAATTAGAACGGATGACCTTTGCTTGGATATTTCTAAACTTAATGGCCCAGTCACAATGCTCAAATGCCACCACCTAAAAGACAACCAACTTTGGGAGTATGACTCAGGGAAATTAA
>NW_003852498.1:2832361-2839373 GCF_000181295.1 Otolemur garnettii
GCTTTTTTTATGGTTTCCTTGTAGGTCAGTAATTTCTGCTGAACGTGTTCTTGTAATGAAGAGATTTCCCAGAGTATTTTTTCCTGATTAGAGCTGGTAGCCAGCATATTAAATATTGATATAAAAATAAGTGAAAAGAACTGGAACCAGATTCCAAATCATGAAAACATTTTTACAACCATAAAACTATATTAAGCAGAGTTTAAAGAAAATAAAAACAGAACTATGAGAAATATAATTTGTTATAGTATCAAATTTCTACGTAGATTTTACACCTCAGTGGGGAAATATAACTGATTCCATGACATTCATTTTATTTTCATCTGGGATAGTCATGGATGCTTTTATTTTCCTCAGGGCCCTGAAATTGAGCTGGGAAAAAAAAAGGCTCTTTGAATATAGTTTTAATTTCTTTCTACAATTTTTAAAATTTGGTTTGTGTGCTATCAGAATTGTAATTTTTAATTGCCTTCTAAGCAATGGAGATTTGACATCATGTCTGGGTTCAAGTGAACAGGCTAGGTTGCTCAGAAAGTTAGGTTGAGTTGCTCTTGAGTCAACTGGCTTATAGAGTTTCCCTCACCTATCCACACACACTCATAGAATTTGTATATACAAATTTCTTACCAGATTTTCAACTTCTTGATTCAGCTGATTATGCTTAATACCCAAGCTACATACTACTGTACTAAAGATTTGTTTTCACAGTAATAAATATTCAATTCTTTATGATTCCACCTAACAAATAGCTTACAGAAGTGATTTATTATCTGAGTATTTGGAGATAATATACTTGATGGTTTTTAGAAGACCTTTCCACTTTATACTCAGATGTGCTTCATCGTCAAGTACATGTTTATATTAGATTCTTCAATTATAATGTTGATCTGCTTTTTAAAAAAATTTTGATGGAAAAAGTTTAATTGGTATTTTTTAATGACTTAGCTAAAGAAGTACAGCTATTATTCCTTATTAATAGTCCTACATTTCTTCCCTAAATTCCATTTAGGCAAAATTGATTTTATGTTTCTCTGATGTTTTAGTATCATGAAACCATTGGAATGTAAATTAAAAATTGATTATCAATTAAAAGTTAATCTTTTAATCTCAGATAATCTTATTATGACATTTTTCTGATATGTAAAACAGTCCATTGGCAAAAATGCATATATTTTCTTTCCTATTTGTGAGATTATATTTAATGGAATTCTTTTCTTTGATCATCCAAGACTCTCACTGTAGGCAGTGCGATTTCTGAATGTTTCTGAAAGTTGCATCACCAATGATACTTGCCAAGTTGAATGTACACAGAGTTTCTCATACCATTTTCAAGTTCATCCACAAATAAGCACATGGGGACACTGTAGAGAGAATGCATAAACTAAGACCCCAGGAGATTTGAAGTGAAGCAGGTACTGGATGGAACTTTTCCCTCTTCCATGACCTGAGTTAATTCTACCTTCAATAGGCCTAATGCTTGAATAGACCAGATGTCTAAGCAACAAATTATTTTCATGGTCAAAAAAAGAAAAAGAAAAAAAAGAAGAGACAAGAAGACTCATCACTCAGAGCATGCTGAGGATTAAATGAGAATGTAAATGCCAGGCTCACAAGATAGCCAGGGAATGCCAAGATATTCATTTTCACTTCATTTCCATGATCTTACTAGTTTATAAACATATTTTAAATTATTAGTACCATGGCCTAAGTTGATTATGAATGTACCTTTTGTAAAGCAAAGGAAAGTGATGATGGTTGTCTGAGGAATGTGGGTAAAACCAAGATTGGGTAATGGAGAGCCAACTACTGTCCAATTTTAAGACAGAAGGTGTGCAGCTATTATGAGTTTTAATAGGAGGATCTTTCTTTTACCATATTACCTGCTGTCTATGGGTGTGTTTGTGTGTAAGTTAAAAGTATGTGTGGGTGTGTGTGAGAGAGAGAGAGAGAAAGAGAAAGAGAGAAAGGGTGGTTTAGGGAGGTTGCATCAAATTCATATTTTCCATTATAATTTAAAAAAAAGACAAGCCTAATTTTTGATAATGACAATGGTTTCACCTCCTTGCCAACTTAATTTTCATAAAGTAACAAGATGGCAGATATTCCTTGAAAAGTTTGCTTATAGAAAACAACCCCCCCAAACCCTATTGTGATAATTACCAGAAGAAGAAAAAGAATAAATGTTCTGTTCTTGGTATTTGTTTTAGCTTTACTGAAAAATTAGGAGAGTAAAACATTTAATAAGATATTAATTGACTATTAAAAGACAATAAATGTTTTTAAAGTGTCATAAGGCACAAAGACTGTAATGGCCGTGTAATTGTTAACTGATACAGAGAGCACGAAAGGAAATGAAGGCAGATCCTTCCGTACAATGTCAACTTGAACTGGCTCATGAAGTTCATCTTAGGAAATAAACAAAACAACTTGCTTATGTATTTGCTCTTTAGATCATAAATATTTTCTGAGAAAGAGTAATACCTCTTGCTCTGACAATTCTAGAAACACATTTTACAACATCACATTCAAGCCCTTCCCACAGTATGTCAGAAAAGCTGAAGGTGTTCCAGAAAATTAAATGTCATGGATTCACATAGAGCAATGATGTCAGAAAATAGGTGACCTGTTCTAGAAGAAATCCTCAAACAGGATATTGAAGAACATGAAATTATAATTGAAACATGAATATGAGTGTATGGGTCACGGCATAATTCAAAGGTACATTCAAATAAGCAAGGACATATTATAAAGATATTGTCCAAAAAAGAAATTTAGGGTTTCTGCCTTCCAATAATGGCAGAGTAGCTTTTATGTGTATATGTATGTGTGTGTGTATATAGTATGTATATATATAGATAAGAAACATACACATAAACATATATACATCGTATATATAGAGTATATATATTATACAAAGTATGTAGTATTGTATATAGTATGTAAAGAGTAGCAAATAGCTTACATTTCTACATAGACACACACACGTGTATATACGTATATCCATGTATTTATGTGCGTATCTCTTATATATATGTGTATATATATGTCTCCTGTACAGAAGAGACAGTTCAGAGTTTTGAGTCCTACCAAACTACAAAGTGGCAGTAAAAAGCTTGGATTTTCTCCAGGTCTGTATTTTAGAAAAAATGTTATGCCCAAGACTAAAAGAATAATCCTAACTCCAAGGGCAAAATTAAAATAAGTTATCCTCACAAAACGTAAAACCAAATCTTCATCAATATGAGTTTTTCAGATAAAGATATTATTCGGTCTTAACATGCTATCTTACAATGCTGTCTAGTATTTGACCAAAAATGATCATATCTATGAAAAAATAGAAAAAATAGAAAAATGTAATTCATACTCAAGAAAAGAAATGAGATAAAATGAATTATGTAGTTCTGTAAAAATACTAGTTCAGAAATTTAGGAAAGAAGGAAATCTATGTGATTGCTTTTAGGGTTAATTTGAAGGATCTGTCATCGATTGGATGTTGATTAAGAAAAGGAAGAAATTATAGATTAGTTCTAGATTTGTGTCTGGAGGACTCTGTCTATATTAATAACATTCTACAAATGGGAGGAAGGATTTCAGAGACAAAGATCATTACTTAGTTTGAGGTGTTAAAACTATTTTGATATAAATCTCAGGGACTCCAGATGAGAAATCTACTACAGGCATAATATAAATGCAGATTTGGAACTTATTTCCAAGGGTGTTGCTTGTCCTCAGAGTGGATGAGATTATCTGACTGGGGCTCTACGAAAGCTATGTAAATATAAAAGATGAGGCAGCTCTGGTGTGAAGATTAGCATTTAGGTGGTAGTTAGACCCCCCCCCCCCAAAAAAAAGTCAGAAAAGGCTACTGAAGAGGAAAGAAATAAAGCAAATACCATGGAAGGGAGACTTCACAAGTGGGAGTGACCAAATAATTTCTGTTTCAATATAGTCAAGAACTAAAAGTATCCAGCCAGTGTAGCAGCAAAGATGTCAAAGGTGACTTGGCAAGGGTGGTTTCTGTGGAGTGGTGGGTTGGAACCCATACACAATTGACCAGAGGGGTAGGAAAGAGATGAAAACCAATGTAAAAAAAGTACAAGATGGAGCAGATGTGAGCATGCTTAACATTTGGAGTGAGAACACATATTCAGGTGAAACAGGCTGTAGTTGAGAAGATGGGTTTAATTGATGGAGGAATGATCTAGAGGAGGAAATGGCAAGGATTGATCTAGAAGGCAGACACTATGTAGATGAAGAATATGAAAACTCAGAGACCAGAGGAAGATGGAGGAACTTAATGAGGTATTCGGGTAGTGAGGCTGGTCAACAATTTGTGGCCCACTGAACCTCCAGGGCCCATATTGGAGAATTCAAATACAATTTTAGGAATTATGCAGATACTGCAGAAAAGTTGCATTGCCATTGCCATGGATTGTGGAGCTTGTAGCAAGGAGTTGTCAAACTCAGAAAAGATCAATGTCAGGGTGGTTAGAGAAGGGCATTTAGCAGTTTTAAGAAACCACACTTCTAAAAATAAATGCATATTAAAGTTCTAATCAAAATGAATTGGCAGGCAAAATTAAAGATGGAAATGCCGTGAGGTCTTTTGTCAGATTTCTCTGTCCTGAAATTAAAATATTCCTACCATTCCCTTATAAAAAGGATTCAAAATAAATACATTAATTCTTTCTCATCATATTTAAAATTTGCACAAATAAAACGATAAGCTTTTCCTCATTTAACTAGTATAATCTAGGATTTTAGTTGGATGAAAAAATGTGTGCAAAAGTACAGATTTCTGAGAGATGAGAATCTTATCTGTGCTCTTAAATCATGTAAAGACAGAGATCCTAAGACTTTCCTCTAAAATTAAAAAAAGCTAACTACTTCATGTGCTAGAAAATAGTTATTTTGCTTATTTGTGGTAAAGTTTCTTTTGGTCTGTAATCATAGATTCTAACAAAGCAACAACTTTTGTGCCTTATGTATATGGAATGTTTAATAACATTATTATAGAAAAGTTTCTGGACTATGCTGTCCATTTTAGGCTATGACCCTCAAGGAAGATGTGTGTTAAATCCTTCCTTTTAAAATCATTTGCTCCAAGTTACTTACATCCTAATAAGTCTTATGTAAAAACCAGACAGCAATAGCAACTATTGTAAGATGTGCCATTCTTCCATTCAGTGTTTTACAGGTGATCCCTAAATAAATGCAAGCTATTGATTGCCCCATGGCACTAGATTTAGAAGTCCTTGTACAGAGTCATTTTTAGTAGAAATATCTGGTGTGGTAATGAAATGTTATAGGGGATGCCCTGTGAAAATTTTATGGCTAGAAGGTAATCTGGTATTAGGAGGTTGGAGACCTGGTTTGTATGTATTCTTAGTAGGTATGTGAAACTGACTGCTAATTCTCTAGGAAATCTTGTTTTAAAATACAACACACTATCTTGTTCAAGCTGAATTCACTGTGGCATGTAAATTTGTGACCATCACTCATCTTTTTTCAATTTTTGATGAAATACTTCTCATATAAAGGAAATTATTTCATACTTGATCTGCTGCCTTTTAACTAGCACAGGCAGCCTTTAAAGGTTCTGTCATTTATTCTAAATAATATTTAAGTTCTGATTCCTTTTAGATATGCAACTACTATTCTGTGTGTTAAATTCAGTTTTCTTAGGATGCTCTTTTCCTTTGCAGATTTATTATGTGAAGCATGTATATTCCTTGAGGGTGTCTGTGAAAATCATTTTCCTTAGCCAGCCTTAGGCAACTATAGAAAAAGGCTTTAGAAATTCCTGTCTCAGAGATTATACAAAACTGCTGCATCTGGTTTGTGATGATGAAATAATGAGGCAGAAATAATGAGGATAATACTTGAGAATCTGAAGGTACAAATCACAATGCATTATTTCCACTAGTTCTAAATATTTCCAAATAAAAACCGATTAAAGACAGTTTCGAGAGGCATACAAAGGATTTGACAAAGTCATAAATTTGGAAGTACATTGAATAAAGTATATAGGTATACAGAGAATTAAAACACTTTTGGGATCAACTACCTAAGCAAAATAGTAGAGGAGAGTCTCCCTGAAATCTTGGTGAAAATGAAATAAAAATAAATAATATTAGAAAGATATTTGGAAAGACTTAGAGCACATAATTGGAATAATATAAATAAGGTGTTTGTGCAACATGGTTTGAAAGAAAAATCCCACTATTTTTCTATTTATAATCCCCTTCTGACTTGAAGGAGAATGAAATAACGGTGTAGAAAGGACATTTTATTAGCTGTAGGTTACTGACGTCGACAGTGATTGGAGTGTTTAGAATAATTTGAATTATAGGAACAGTGCTGCTGTTCAAATTGTAAAAACAGTATCAAATTTGTCATTACAAACCGTGGATGTGGGCAGGCATGGTGGCTCACGCCTGTAATCCTAACACTTTGGGAGGCAAAGGTGTAAGGACCTCTCTTGGCCAGGAATTTGAGACTAACCTGAACAACATAGTGAGACCCCCATCTCAAAAAAAAAAAAAAATAGAAAAATGAGCCTAGTGTGATGGCATGCACATACAGTCCCAATTACATGGAAGGGTAAGGCAGGAGGATGGCCTGAGGCCTCAAGTTTGACACTGCATAAGCTATGATAATGTCACTCCACTCAAACCCAGGCTACAGAGCAAGACCTTGTCTCAAAAAAAAAAAGAAATTGTAGGTGAATAGTCTTTTACAAGCAAAGAAATGAATCAAAGATGGGCAGCAAGAAGAAAAGATGGTGAGGAAAAAGAAAAAAGTGAAGGTGATGAAAATAGAAACACATGCGGTTGCCTGGTGCCTGGGCCTGACTTCAGAGGAAATGCTGAAAGGAGTTTTATGCCCAGGGAGGCAAATTCCCCTTTTGGACGCATGTGCACTGCCTATGTCTCTCCTCAGAGGCATTTCCAGACGCCTCCACTGATTTTCCCCATGGTCCACTTCTGAGTGGTAATTGTTCTCTGCACTC
>NW_003852498.1:2839598-2841371 GCF_000181295.1 Otolemur garnettii
TATTGACAGGAGTTGTCGAATGCTAAAATGCCAAATTCATTGGAACTAAAAACAAACAAAAATACCATGTATTGGTGTATAATTTTTAACAATCAAAACACAGATTTTATAATAGTTCACATCACTTGGTACGTATGTGCAGTCCCAGCTTACTGAGGAGATTTTTTGCTGAGAATTAATTTTTAAGTTGACTCTTGTACTTAAATAAATCTTAAGGTGAATTTTGGTACTGGAAAATAATTTTTCCCTGAAATAATGTTATTTATTTATAAATACTTTCATTAGTTTAACACATAGAAGCCTTTTAACTCCGAATGTACCATTAAGTAACATAATAGCCTGGGCAAGGTAGTACACACCTATCATCTCAGCACTCTGGGAGGCTGAGGTGGGAGGACTGCTTAAGGCTAGGAATTCCAGACCAGCCTGGGCAACATAATAAGAACCCCATCTCTACAAATAAATAAAAATTATCTGGGTATGTTGATTGTGTTCAGAATCCCACCTACTTGGGGATCTGACAGAGGAGGATTGCTTGAGTCTGAGAGCTGAAGGTTACAGTGAGGTATGATCATGTCACTACACTCCAACCTAGGCGACCCAGTAAGTGCTGTCTATATAGACAAACAAAGTGCCATAATACAATTATACAATTTAATGGCACTGATGATTAAACAGATGGAAAAAATAAGTAAAGAATTACTTTATGTTTTTTAATTTTTGCTACTTGAGCAAAGAGCAAAGTACCTAAATGACCAGTATAACACAGAGATTAGGAACACATTCTCTAGAATAAGACTTTCTGGGTTCAGATTCTGACTTTATCATACACAGACTAAGTAAATTACTTAACCCTTCTAATTATCTTTTCCTTAATCTGTAAAGAGAAAATAGCAATGATGCCTTTCTCTTCTGGTTGTCAGGATTTAATTGCCTAATCTAACTAAATGACCTACCTCAAGTGTCTGGCATGTAATAAACACCAGTAAATGCTGCTTGCATTCATAGAGCTATCACAAGCATTATCCTTTTTATTAGTGATCATAATTAGGTTTATTTTTGGTTCATGAACAGGCTAGATTAAGTGCAGGTTGGATTTGCATATTTATCAGCATCGGGTATTTTGACACATACATTATCTTGACTAACCTTCATCAAAATACACAAAAAGGAAATGCCTATTTTAGTATTCTATAAACAAGAAGATGGAGGATAAGAGATCATGAAGCAGGAAACCAGAAATTGACAATGCAGAAATTAAGCATCCTGTCTGACTCCACAGTTTATGTTTTTCTCCATTTTATAACACTGCACAGACATGGATATGTGTTTGTATTAGGTATGATGTCAGAAAGAACTTAGTTAAACTAGAAAGCTTCTGCATAGCCAAAAAATAATCAACAGAGTATATTTCAGAATGAGAAAATGTTTGCAAAGCATACATCCAGCAAAAGACTAATTCTAGAATCTATGAGGAATTCAAACCATTTCAGCAGAACTAGAGAAAACAAATAAGCCCATTAAGAAATGGCAAAGAACATGAACTGGCATTTCTAAAAGACATGCAAATGGCCAATAAATACATAAAAATACACGCCACATCACTAATCAACAGAGAAATGAAAATTGAAATTACAATGAGATGCAATTTTACATCAGTCAGAATGGATGTTTTTAAAAAGTCAAAAAACAACAGATGTCAGTGATGATGTGGAGATGTCTTCTTTTTTTGCAGTTTTTTGCTGGGCCAGGTTTGAACCCACCACCTCCAGT
>NW_003852498.1:2843763-2845546 GCF_000181295.1 Otolemur garnettii
AACCATTCCAGAATAACATTTTAACTTTAGATAAAAAGAAATGAGCTAATTGTAGCCTGAAATTTAAAAAATTTTGAAGGAAATGAGCATTACTGCCTCAATACTGATAGTCATACCAATAAGTAACTGTGAAAGAAATCCAAGGACAAGGTGATTTATCATGAAAAGTCCATGACACACATGTCATTTTGTATTATTTCAACCCAGAACACAACCCAGGAGAGACATGGGGACTATGTCTTACTTTTAAAAAATCTTACTTTTTAAAAATATTTTGGAATGGTCACACTCCCAGTTTGAGTTGATATTTCCACTTTGAAACTGTAGGGCAATGAAATAAAAAGGGAACATTGGTGCCTTACTCTTCCCAGTTATGTAGCAGGAAAGTCAAAAACAAACAGAAAAACATACCCCTCTTGTTTTGCTCTCTCTGAAACACTGCCTCAAAAAAACAAGAGGAGCACTCAGATTAAATTTTTATTTCTTCCTAAATTATTTTTTACATGTATATGAGAAATAAATAACTATAATTTACTATTAATGGACTTATTTGAGTTGCTCAGTGAACAGGGAAAATATTAAAAAGAAAAAAAGATACCGAAACCAATAAGAAAAAAAAAAAAAAGGCAAGAAACTAGGTAACATAAAAACAGAGAAATTGTTCTGAAATAGGTGGAACGTCCCATCAGTTACTTAGTGTGATGACAGCCAAAACACAGTGTGATGTGTGATTTAGTGTGATGACATTTCCCCATGAAGAAATATATTGTGTCTTGTAATATTAGCAAGATGCTAATAAAGGAGGGTTGGGATTACAGAGGGGAGACAGACACTGTGCATGTAAGGTGACCACGTACTGCAGGCTTCTCATTTTAGAATTCTGCGTTAGGTGCTAAAGCCATGGTTTGACTGTTTGGACACAGTGTTTTGAACCTGTCTTAAAATTTTTCAAAGAGAAATAAGATGAAATTGTGTATACAATTCAGACATATTTCTATATCTCCCCAAATGATAACGAATGTGGAAATGATCATGCTTCTTTTTTGTTTTCAAATACTAGACATCATGATAAATGTTAACAGGGCATAGATTTTTGCTTACTATTACTTGTCACCATCAGAGAAAAAAACAGTTAAAATAGAATCCATATTCTATGTTTTATTTTTAAACCAGATTCACCATTTTTAAGCGAGTGTTTGTGGCTAAGCGGTTATAAGATTGATCAATTTCATTAGTAGTAGTTTTGCATATAAATAAAATAACCATAAATGGAATGAATAATAAGGATGTACATAATCAGTGGGAGTCGCTTTTCCCTGGGTAAAAGCCTCCAAGATGCATTAGGGACGTATCAGCAAAGAGATGAGGATGAAATAAGGTTGCTTTCAACTCCACAAATTTAGGAGAAATCTCACTTATCAAATCACATAATGGTAATAAGAAAAACTGTCATAACATAGTTCTAGTAAATATCAATATCTTATTTTTAGAGTTTTTGTTTAATATAAATTAGTCAAAAATAGCTTTTCTCATGTCACCCAATAAATTGTGGAAGAGTGTTAATATAATTTTCATTATTTAACAGGTATTCACAAAAGCTTATTACAGGGAAGAACAGAAAGAGAAAGAGAAGATAAAAAGGGAAAAAGGAGAAAAGGTGTGCAGGAGAAGATGGAGGAGGGATCGATGTAGAGTGAGGAAAAATAGCACTTTCTAGAAAAGATGTCCCTTCTGGGATAAAACATGCTTTGGGCAGATTATAGAGTATATCAGAGGCATTCTG
>NW_003852498.1:2845566-2866822 GCF_000181295.1 Otolemur garnettii
AATAAATCACTATAATTTACTATTGCTGGACTTATTTGAGTTGCTCAGTGAACAGGGAAAATGTTAAAAAGAAAAAAAGATGCCGAAACCAATAAAAAAAAAAAAAAAAAAAAAAGGCAAGAAACTAGGTAACATAAACAGAGAAATTGTTCTGAAATAGGTGGAACGTCCCATAGTTATTTAGTGTGATGACAGCCAAAACACAGTGTGATTTAGTGTGATGACATTTCCCCATGAAGAAATATATTGTGTCTTGCAATATTAGCAAGATACTAATAAAGGAGGGTTGGGATTACAGAGGGGAGACAGGCACTGTGCATGTAGGGTGACCACGTACTGAAGGCTTCTCATTTTAGAATTCTGTGTTAGGTGCTAAAGCCATGGTTTGACTGTTTGGACACAGTGTTTTGAACCTGTCTTAAAATTTTTCAAAGAGATATAAGATGAAATTGTGTATACAATTCAGACATATTTCTATATCTCCCCAAATGATAACGAATGTGGAAGTGATCATGCTTATTTTTTGTTTTCAAATACTAGACATCATGATAAATGTTAACAGGGCATAGATTTTTGCTTACTATTATTTGTCACCATCAGAGAAAAAACAGTTAAAATAGAATCCATATTCTCTGTTTTATTTTTAAACTAGATTCACCATTTTTAAGTGAGTGTTTGTGGCTAAGGGGTTATAAGATTGATCGATTTCATTAGTAGTAGTTTTACATATAAATAAAATAACCATAAATGGAATGAATAATAAGGATGAACATAATCAGTGGGAGTCGCTTTTCCCTGGGTAAAAGCCTCCAAGATGCATGAGGCACACATCAGCAAAGAGATGAGGACGAAATAAGGTTGCTTTCAACTCCACAAATTTAGGAAAAATCTCACTTATCGAATCACATAATGGTATTAAGAAAAACTGTCATAACATAGTTCTAGTAAAATGTCAATATCTTATTTTTAGAGTTTTTGTTTAATGTAAATTAGTCAAAAATAGTCTTTTTCATGCCACCCAATAAATTGTAGAAGAGTATTAATATAATTTTCATTATTTAACAGATATTCACGAAAGCTTATTAGAGGGAAGAACAGAAAGAGAAAGAGAAGATAAAAAGGGAAAAAGGAAAATAGGTGTGCAGGAGAAGATGGAGGAGGGATCGATGTAGAGTGAGGAAAAATAGCACTTTCTAGAAAAGATGTCCCTTCTGGGATAAAACATGCTTTGGGCAGATTATAGAGTATATCAGAGGCATTCTGCTTAATAAAGGATAAAGATAACTAGAGTTTCAAAAACACAATCAACTGGAATTCCATTTATAGTGATAGTTCAGCAATTTCAGGCAGAATAATTTAAGAATACTCTGCAAAAGGTTATGAAAACAAGTCCTGCTGTAAGGAAGTAGGATTTCTATCACAGATTGTATGGCATGTGGCAGTGGCTTAAAGAAAAACAAACATTTTAAAAAGTAGGAGGTGATTAAGTCATATTAGGTTCAAATGCTATGACTAGGTAGCTTTCCTCTCTGATGGACCGCCGTCTGCACAAACACGAGGTCAACTACATGAAACCGTACCTTTCTCTTGGCTTTGAGCTGCTCGTGATACTTGTCACAGGTGTCTCCTGGGATTTCTCCTCCCCAGAGAGTGATTCCAACAATGGTGTATGTGATACCCATGACGAGCAGTGGGAAGCAGTACACCAGGATGATGACCACGATGTGGTACCTGTAAGGAATGAGACCAACACTTACGGAGGCACCTGCTGGATTGAAAGACGTGGGACTTTGAATTGTTCAACTTTAAATCGTGACTAAACCTGCCAGAGATTATTTACACACTATCTCTGTGCCCCTTTTCACAAAATCTATCAAAATGCCATGCTGTCATCATCTGGAGTCATATTTCAAATGCTCCCCGTTGAGTTTTGTCAGTCTTTACACTGGGTATGAATACAATAAACTGAAGGGCTCATTTAAAGGACGTACAGTCTCCTTGCTTGGAGGTTGAGGGTCCATAGCTTTCTCCTGCTCAGGACTCTTCTTGGGCTGAAATAATTAAATGTGTCCTCTCAGGAAAAGGGACAGGGCAGAACAACCTAAAGAACTGGCACATATTTTCTTCTATGTAGGAAAATTTTGTTCATCTCTGTAATGTAAGATATATTTGAAATAAATTGTTTTTCATCCACATGGAAAAAAAAAGTAGGTGGATAATCTAAGCCATGTCGGATCCTCAACTTACTTGATGGTGATTTAAAAAAAAAATTAGGTAAGGATGTTTACAGGTATCTTTCCAAAGTCATGGTGCGTTAGATTGCATCATTACCTTGGTAAAAAAACACATAGAACTTACTGTTAGTCACACTAAAGTCATGCTACTATAAATTATCAAATTAAGTCCCAGGATTTCATAGCTTTCAATCAAAATTATAAGAATGCAGTTAGGAAGAGAAATGAGGATAAATCACAGTGATAATAGCCCAAATTGAATTTTACGTAACTCATGTGTGGATTCCACTGTCTTATGACCCTTTAAAGTAGTTAAAGAGCTATACTAGTGGTCCCAGTGGTGTTTGTCTGTAAGGTGAATCTTACATCTCCTTGTCTTACTAAGGATAAATCTGAAGTAATGGAAAGTAATATGGTCCTCAAAGAACATGGCTAATAACATTAGCATACAACTAGGATTTATTCATAATAATGGATAGAATTCGGTAGTCAATTTAATAATAGCTGCTTGATTTTCCTAAAATAAGTGCTTCCTCATATTTTTATTCAAAAAAATCTGGACTCTGAGTAATTTGAAAAAATGATAGCTTTAAAAGATGACAATTGTTCACACCATTTGATATGTTTTTTGAATTTTATTTTAATGAAGGTAGCGGTTACAATGTCATTGTTGTCATATGGATGAACTATATAGTGAGACGCCCGGGCTTTTAGCGGACCAGTCACCTGAATAATGTACATCGTATCCAACAGGTAATTTGTTAGTTTTAAAGCAGGGGTCCTCAAACTTTTTAAATAGGGGGCCAGTTCACTGTCCCTCAGACCGTTGGAGGGCCAGATTACAGGCCTCGGGATGAGTTGGCTGCTAAGCAGGACAGATAGCGGCAGCAAAAACACCTGGCTGGCCGGATAAATGTCCGAGGCCAGCTCATGTGGCCCGCGGGCCGTAGTTTGAGGACGCCTGTTTTAAAGGAAAACTGTTGGGTGCTAAAATAGGAAAATAAGCTTATTATTGAAATAAGAGTTAAATGATCAGAATGAAAAAACAAAATCCAATCAATTACACATTATCCTTTTTTCCCTTTTTGCTCTTTTTAAGGGGGGGGTGCGAAATATGAAACACCAAATTATATCACGTAGCATTTCAATTTCCCTTTTGCCCAGGGCTCAGGGTTTTTATTGCTGCAACAAAGGAACGCAAACCACATCAAACCAAACAGAAAGATTAAAGAACCTGCCAGGCTGTCCCTCCTCCTGAGCTGTGCTTAAAAGAGCAATCATCACTTTGGGGATTTGGTTTCTTCTTTCTCACTCAATAAATCCCTGGTTTTCTTTGCACACTGCTCTTCTCACTTATCATTTCCTCCAGGAAACTCTCTAGTACTATAGAGAAGTCCTCATATTTCCAATTAAGATTTTAGTAACTTACACAAACTTCCTGACCTTCCTGTCATACCGTATTATAGTATTTTTACCTGTTTCTTTTGCTAACAAGTATGCGAACCCTGAGAGACATCTCTATGTCTTATTTGCTTACTTGTTGCTCTTCATCTATAGTTTCCTAAATGTTTGATAAATTGAGTTAAAAATCACTACAGAGAAATAACTTACGTAAAATGTTGTTTGGGACCTTCTGGCCACTGCACATAGCAGAGAGTACGGCCTGGCATGACCTTGGTTTTGGAGTAAAGACACTGAGGGAAGGCCAGTAGAAAAGCCAGGATCCAAATGCCTCCAATGACAATCTTGGTAGCTGTGGCAGACAGTCTGGGTTTCAAAGGATCAATAATGGCCATATACCTATGTAGAAACAAACAAAATGATTTTGTTGGTTCTCTTGTTAACAGACTTTAACACGGAACTTCAAAGGCTACCATTATCCCTCTTTTGTAAACACGGTGATACGGACTTTGCTTGTGTACAGCCAGCATAGAAGGGTAAACAGCATAGTCTTAGGAATCGGGCAGATCTAGGTTCAAACCTATTCTGACATTGCTTAATAACCTTTAGAACCTCAGCTCCACTATCTTTAATATTAGAAAGAGAACACTCACCTTTTGAGGTAAAGCAAGGATCAGTAGAAATAATGTGTGAATAAAAAGTATTCGTGTTACTTGGGGCTGTGCCAAACACACCAGAATTCATAAATGTTTGTGGAATTGAATTGGAAAGGCACTTAATAAGTGGTTAAACTATACTGGTTGCACCACTCAAAACCTTCATTTCTCTTCTGTATGTTTAACTTTTTCAAAGAAAGTTATGGAGAAATAATATGGAAAATGCCTACATAATAGACAAGGATGGGAAACTGCCTATGAAAGTGATGGTCAACATACCCATTTCTAAGCAGCAAGAGACAGGTTTGAGACTTAGAGAAGCACAAATAAATTAAGTTTGATTGAGGCCATTGAGTTCATATATATTGAATTCATACCATATCATGAAAATCTTCATGGTGTTATCCATGTAACTATGCATAATAAGACAGTTGTAATGGGAAAATATATTTGAATCTCTAAAACACATATTAATATACAACTTTTGGGGCCCCAACTATTGGGGCAGCAACCTGCCGACCCGACCCCATATACTGAGGGTGGCAGGTTCAACCCTGTCCCCAGCGAAACTGCAACCAAAAAATAGCTGGGCATTGTGGTGGGTGCCTATAGTTTCAGCTACTTGGGAGACTGAGGCAAGAGAATCTCCTAAGCCCAGGAGTTGGAGGTTGCTGTGAGCTATGATGCCACTGCACTCTACCAAGGGCAATAAAGTAAGACTCTGTCTCTAAAAAAAAAACAAAAACAAACAAACAAAAAAACCCATATAACTTTTGGAGTAAAACTTTTCAGGATGTTGAGAACTCTGTAAACATAGTAAGAAAGATCAAGCTTGATTCACTTGGTAAATAAAGGTAGTAACACTATATCTTGAAGAAGTGATTTTCAATTTTAATTAGATATAATAGGTTAATTATCAGAATTTAACCAATGTTCAGAGCTAAAAATAATGCACATCAAAAATACTTATATTTTTGTACTTATATGTGTAAAACAAAATACTTAAATGGTTTGAAGTTTACTTTTAGATATTCAGTGTTTATAGGATATATTTTGATTTATCCAAAATTTTCAAAGGCAATAATTTCATTAAGAATAGATATTGCCTAAGCCAAAACCCCTTTTAGTCTTAAGGATAAATATTTCAAAATAAGGATTTTTATTATATCAATTTATCGCTCTTTGCGTCTGTAACTATTAGGCAGAATTAACTCTTCAGTGAATGTTTTGGAAATTATCCATATACTATTTTTAGTAATAAACTTAGTCATAATGAACCTAAACGAAATATTCTAAATCACTGTGTAAAAGAGCGAACAGGTAAACATGATACTTACATATAAAAAAGAACCATCTTTGTCCTTCTGTGACTGGCTTATTTCACATAACAGCATGATTTCACATAAATGAGGTATCTAAAATAGTCAAACTCATAGAAGTAGAGAATAAAATGGTGGTTTCCAGGGGCCCACGGGATATAAAGGGTAAATTATGCAAGATGAATAAATTCTAGAAATCTGGTATATATGACATGATACCTGTAGTTAACGACATGGTATCCTGGAATTTAAAATATGTCAAAAGGATAGATCTCATGTTAAATGTCCTTACTAAACACACACACACACACAAACATTTTGGAAGTGATGGGCACATTGAGAACCTTGACTGTGGTCAGGGCATGATAATGTACACATATGTACAAACTCATCAAGATGCGTACGTTAAATATGTGTAATTTCGGTGTATAAAGCATACTTCAATAAAACTCACAAAAAGAGAAAAGAAAAAATAATTATGAAAACAGTATCTAGGTTCAGGTAAACAGAGAGAATCACACAAAGAAAATAAAACTCCCATCCAAGTACTAACCAGGTCTGACCCTGCTTAGCTTCAGAGATCAGATGAGATCGGGCATGTTCAGGGATTTAATAAAAATAAAAGAAAAGAAAAGACAAAGAAAAAAAACTCAGATGTTTGAAGTGGAAGACTTTAAAATTTATCTCTTTTGCTTGTTGGTGAAGACAACAATAGATGCATTTATTGACTGTTAACCAGAGCCGGCCACTTCATTACATACATTATGTGTATTTAATATCTACAATAATCTGACCAATCAACTTAGACTATTATTTTGATTTTATGGAAAATAAAACAGAGGTTTAAAAAGATAAAGTAAATTGTTCATAATAACCCAGATAGTAAGGGAAAGAAGTGGGATTCTAAACTAGTTCTGGCAGGCCCAAAGATAATATTGATGATGGCTTTTAAATATAACCATTCATGCCAGAAATTGTGAAAGAGAAAGAAAAGAAGGTAAAGATAGCTTCCAAAGAATCAGAAGTAGCATTAGACTTTTGAATCCATAAGAATTTATGTGTAAACAAAAATGAAAGTCAAACATATGAAGGCAGGAATAGTAGGTGGGTATTTCTGTTCCCAATTCTATAGATTATATAACTTCATACAGCATTTTTCACAAGATAGGAATTATTTTTTTATCAGTGTTTCCAGAGTTGAACACAGCACTTGCCGGTATGTTTTGTTGTACTGAGGCAAATATCCCTTGACTCATAATTTGCTTTTTCATTTGCTCTGTTATTTTATGAATGCAATTTGGATATCCAGACAGTTAATTTTTTTGAAGCTGAAAAGAGAAGGTGATGGACATGAGAAGGGTTAGATAGAGCCCTGCCCAGGCATTATAGCATAGATAATTCAAAATAAACTGCAAATTTCTTTTATTTATTTAGTTTTTGCAGTTTTTTTTTTTTGGCTGGAGCCTGATTTGAACCCACCACCTCCAGTATATGGGCCGGCACCCTACTCCTCTGAGCCACAGGTGCCACCCAACTGCGAATTTCTTATTGGTTGTTTTGGTCAGTTAGTCTAACATAGAGAAATTATTTCCTGACAGGTACTGTTTTATTTGAATTATATGAAAATAAATTCTTGTTCTCACTAACATTTTAGTGAAAGTAGAGATATCAAAACTTCTAGGTGTTATTTTTGTCATTTCTGGCCTGATCCAGTATTCATTTATTCAATAAAACATTTGGAATGCCTATTATGGTATTCAAAACACTAATTATACAATAGTCAGCAAAAAAGCCTTCCTAGAATTTGCAGTAAAGTGGATAGATGCTCGTCAATAACCTCCTCAATATGTGTAAATTCCAAACGTGACAGGTGGTACAACGGCAAGGCCAAGTGGATGCAGTAAGTGGGAAAAATATATTTGGATTTTCCATCAATCTTCCCTAAGGAAAGGCATTCTGGGTTGAAACTCGGAACAGCCACAAGACAAGGTTGCAGAAGGGAAAGGGTTACAAAGATTTCTGAGAGAACAAATAGTAAGTGAAAAACTTCTGTGTTCACAGGGCATTTTTATGGGACGAATTGCATCTTTACAAAAAAAAAAAAAAAGAAACATTGAGCTCCCAATCCCAGTACCATAGAATGTGAGCTTGTTAGGAAAGTGTGTGTGTGTGAGGGGTCCTGCTAAGGAAGCTAAAAAGAAGTCACGAGGGTCTTCAGACACATGACTGATGTCCTTGTATAAAGGGAAAATTGGAAACAGAAAGAAACACCTGGACAAAAGGCCACATGAAGATGGAGGACGAGAGTGATACAGCAGCAAACAAAGGAAAGCCACAGATTCCCAGAAAAAACAGCAGCAGGAGGAACGTGGAGGATTTCCCTATAGGTTTTTGATGGAGCATGGCCCGGCCAATACCGTGATTTCAAACTTCCGGCTTCCAAAACTATGACACACTTGGTTTCTATTGTTTTAGGTCACCTCGTTTGCGATACTTGTTTTCTGGCAGCCCAAGAACTAGCGCAGTCAACAGGGGTGGGAGAAGCATTAGGGTCTTGATGCTGAAAGGCTTCTGCACCTGAGACATAGAACGTAAGGAAGGAAAGTGGTTTGAGATAGTGAGAAGTTTAGCTGATGGGTGTTTTTTCCCCATGGAAAGTAATTGAAGGGGGGATTTAACCAGCTGAGTAGAATAGCCATGTTTTCGTCAGAAAAGAGCACCCGGCTTCAGTCTGGAAAATGGACCAGAGGAGGAAAAGAGTGCACGCAGGGAAGTAAGTAACCCAGCTAACATTTTAATTTGAGTAAGAGATGATTGTAGCTTGAAAAAGGGTGTTATCCCTGAAGGCTGAGTTGAGTAGACGTTTTGGGGAAAGTAAAAAGATGCCGGCATATTGTTCTAACAAGGGAGACACAGTTGGTGAAAAAAGTAGGTAGAATTACCAGGCTCTGCAAGATGGATTTAAAATTGGTGATTAGGAATTCATTCTGGTATTAATATTTTCTGTTAGGCAATTTTCTCTAGCAACCATAATTTGCTCATGGATTCTTAGAATCATCTGGACAAATATTCTCTGGACCTTGAGAAGAAATGGTCAAATCTGGGATATAATTTCACTCAAATAATTGTCAATACTTTATTCCTTAGACACATGTCTTTAATGGGATTCCTTCAGTTTTTCCTAGGTTTGGGGGGGTGAACTTCTCACTACCATTCCTCCCTCATCAGATTCTTTCTCCTTAGAGTGATTATTTCCTAAGTAGTAGGTAAGATTGGAGTCTTTACTCTTCAGATTAGCAGGTCACCCAAACAAGTTTTGAAGTCACCCAAATTATCACTTAATAGAGGCTAAAATTCTCAGAAGCATCCGTTAAAAGCTCACATTTTCTGTGCCATCTCCATCAGTTTTCCTTTCACTCCAGTAGTAGACCGTATTCCTTTATCATTTACTTTTTTCTGATGCAAGTGACGGGGTCTTTTATGTTTACTTTGATGTCCTTTGAAAAATAGCATTTTTTGACATGACTTTTGTTTGCCTAAATATGCTTTTCAATTTGTAACTTTTACTGATATCTGGTGTAATTCTTCTTTTTGTTGGCATTTTTATTAAGCTCTGTCTCTGGAGATGTATGTACTTCTACACACTTTTAAGCTTTGCAATGAAGATAGAGGACAGCCTTCAGATATTTACTTGATAGTACTTCCCAGGCAAACAAAATGTGTCTGAAATGATAATGGATTTGACTCTATTCCTACATGTTTCTGAACACAGTAGAAAATCTCCTTACTCCGTAAGGCCCAAGCATAAAATGTTGTCTGGCTACAATCTGTACAAAATAAAGTTTAGTTGTAACAGCTGTGTATGACCCTTCAAATTTCAATTTCTGGCCTTTGGTGCTACAGTGTTTTCGGCTTTGACAAATCATTGGAAAGATACACAACCTTTTTCAAAACTGGATTTTTCTGGATAATTTTATTTTCTGTTTTTCCATAAACATCTTAAGCAAACTTAAAAATAGTTAAATGTCCTAATAAATTTCAAAGTGAACAAGGTTTTATTAAAATAAACTTATATGTACATACCTTAATATGAGTGTACACATATAATAGGATATTATCTAACATGAAAGAAATCATTTGTGCACTTATGCAAATTCTTTGAGCTTTAGAAGTAAAATTTATACAGTAGCATGTGAGGGAAATTATATAAACCTAAAACAGTTTCATAGTGTGAAAGTTACTTATGGTTTTTTGTATATTCTGTCAATTTGGATTTAACATTAGCTTTATCTACTCATTTATTTATATATTTATTATCAGCTATTTTTAGTTATTCCTTGAATGCCAACTATTTTCTTGGATTATATTACATACTTTGGCCATGTTGCTGAACATGAACAAAATAGATTAGCTCCTGCCCTTAGGGAGTTTAGAGTTTAATGCAGAAAAAATATATTTTAAGAAATATATTAGGAATTATTACCCAAATGTTTCTGAATTAATACTACCTCCTGGCAATTTGGGTAAAAGTGTTGGAGGTTTATTTTGTTTTGTTTTTGTTATGACACATGCATCTCTTCCTTACACTTGAACATGTAGAGGCACTGGAGGGTTGTTAAGGGCTCTACTTTCAATTTTGTTTCATAAGGAATAGGGAGGCCACAAGAGAGGAAGAAGATAGGGAACAGCTGGTGAGTGGAGCAGTGAAAACAAGCCCAACATTTACTAAGTCTGCTCATCTGTGGGTATGATTCATAGAGCCCTGAAACAATTATAACACCGGAGATCACTGATCACAGATTCACAGGCCACCAAAACAGATCTAATCATAACAAAAACCTTTGAAATACTTTACAAATTATCAAAATGCAAGGAGGAGACAGGAAGTGAATGCATGGTGTTGGAAACAATAGCATTGAAAGACTTGCTGGATGCAGGGTTGCTACAAATCTCAAGTTGTAAAAAATGTATATTTGCAAAGTGCTACAAAGTAAAATGTGATAAAATGAGCAATGCTCATACAGGATAAGTTGAAATTCATTTCTAACAATATTTCCAGTAGTCAATGCTTTGTAGACATGACACAAAAAATAGACGTAATCAGGTATGTGTAATATTCTACTCAGATTATAAAGTAATGTTCTTTTCCAAATACATACAATACCCTTTACAGGGCAATAGAAAAACCATTTAAGTCAGTATTATTTCATTTTTGTAAGAGAAAGAGTTTTTAAATGAAAAGAGAATGCAAAAGATTTGCTTGGCTCTAAGGTGAAGAAGTTAGAATAAGAGCTAAAGGAACTTTCAGTTAGAACCCAGACACATGGCGTGGTACTTGGTGGGTAAAGGAAGTGAAACTTTTAGTTAAAAAAAGAGGCTGGACACTTGGTAGCTTAACCATATATTGTAGAACAGAAATTGGAACAGTGTAGCCATATACGATATTAGCCTAGCCATAGTGTACAACAGATATTGGAACAGTGTTTTGCAGAGAGAGCAAAGACTACACGGTTTCTGTGAGAAAGGTGACTCACAAGCGTCCATCACAGGATGATTGTCTCCAGGGCTATTGAAAGTTTTTGCAGGGAGGGGGGAACTCTGTTAGTGGAAATAGAAATATAGGAAATAGCCATTTATTGAGTGAAATAAAGAGCTATAAATTACCACATGAATTGTTGAAATAGATGAAAGCAGCCTCCCTTAGAACTTTGAGATTATAGTTCAAATTGGAGGACACTTGTCTTAAAGCTCATAGCACCGTGTCCTTATCTCCAGGAAGAGATACGGCAGGAAGCAGACTGATGGGGACAAGATGGTGTTTTGGAAATTGTGTATTTTTGAAGCAACTGTTATTACTTTGTGTAATTTTCAGAGTGCCTCATGCATGACTCATATTTCCAAAAGTACTAAACCAGAATTCTTTTCCATTTACTAACTCTCCCTTTTCATTATTTGGCTTTTTGTGTAATGTGCCATCGGCATATGGGATTGAAGGAAGCTACACACAGGCAGTCTCGGGTCACAATGTAGATACGATGTATAGGTTTGTTCTGAAGTTGAATTTGTATGTACGTTGGAACAGGTACATAACAACCTCTGCTCCTAAGTGTGAGTCATATGTAAATTGTATGTTTGTAACTCAGGGACTGCCTGCATTGTAAATGACATTGTGAGTCGGTAGTTATGATAGGTATTTTTTTTTTTTTTTTTTTTTGAGACAGAGTCTCATTTTGTGGCTCTTGCAGCAATCTTCAGCTCCTGGGCCCAGGCCATTCCCTTGTATGGTAGGTATTTTTATCAACCAATAGCAACATGAAAGATCTTATGAAAGTAGATTTAAACTATGTTATATCTCCCCTCCTAAAGTAGGAATGACTTCAGAAGAAATCTTACTATACTTAAATAAAAATACAGGTTTTTTGGCTCAGCACCTGTTGCTCAGTGGTTAGGGCACCAGCAGCTCAGTGGTTAGGGCGCTGGTCACATACACTGGGGCTGGCGGGTTTGAACCTGCCCCAGGCCTGCTAACAACAATGACAACAACAATAAAAACAAAAATAGCTGGGTGTTGTGGCAGTTGCCTGTAGTCCCAGCTACTTCAGAGGCTGAGGCAAGGGAATTGCTTAAGCTCAAGAGTGTGAGGTTGCTGTGAGCTGTGAGGCCACAGAACTCTACTGAGGTTGATATAGTGAAACTATCTTAAAAAAAATTAGGTTTTTTTATGCATGAAAAACTGAACTAATACTTTTTTTGAGTGCCCTAATTCTAAACATTTTTCACATAGACATAAGAGTTATTCTAAGCCAGTGGTTCTCAACCTGTGGGTTGAGACATTAGGAAGGTTGAGAACAACTGTGAATCTAAACTCTTTCTTTTTCTTACTTCCTTTGCACAGTTACAAATCTTATCAGTCAGTTCTGACATCACCAAATCTGTTTTTTCTCTCTCCCCACTATCAATGCCTGGACTGTGAAACATGACTATCAGGACCCTCCCTGCTGCTATTTCTTAGCTTTCTCCACAATATTTTCAAGGTTTCCTTTCTAAAATATTTCTCTGTCTTTTCGCTTCCTGCAGGATTAACTGCAAGTCTGCATACCCTTTACTCCAGTGATACCAAACATCCCATTTCACCCACGCCAACTATAATTACATCAGCCAGATTTCTTTCTTTTTAGAGACAGAGTCTTACTCTGTCACCCTCGGTAGAGTGCCAAGGCGTCATAGTTCACAGCAACCTCTAGTTCTTGTGCTTAGGTGATTCTCTTGCCTCAGCTACGGAGTAGCTGGTACTACCTGTCCGCCACAATGCCTGGCTATTTTTTTGTTGCAGTTTGGTCGGGGCCGGGTTCGAACCGTTCACCCTCGGTATATGGGGCTGGCACCCTACCCACTGAGCCACAGTCGCTGCCCAATATCAGCCAGATTTCCAAGGAAAACAGGTGAAACCTTAAAAGGGGCAAACTGAAGAGAGTGTAATAAAAGAGGCCATTTAAAAGGGTGTGAGTGAAGTGGGAGGAGACCAACTTATAACAAATGTTCCCCACGACCAGGGATACCAGAGATACTGGAGATGTGGATGTGTCTGTGGGACTCAGCCAATTGGTAGCACTCTCGAAAGGAAGGAGTGGTAGACATCTCCCACAGTCTCTCTCCTCTCTTCCTCCCATTTCCTCCAAGGATTTATTAGGCCAAGAAAAGTTCAGAGAGCAAGATACTTTATTGATACAGTCCCTGCGGGGAGTCAGCCTGGCGGGAAGGAGGCGGAGAAAAGAATGGAGTTGAGAGAGAGGAGGTCTGAATTGAAATATTGAAACTATCCCTTTGCTCATAACCGTAATCTAAAGTTCTACAATCAGAAAATTTCTATCCAGCCTTTAATTTTCACACAGTTATAGAATGAATGATCACTGTGGATTTTCTCCATTCTCTTCTTCAGGAGTTAGTTCTTGCACACTAAATGACCCAAAAGTATTACCTTCATGCTTTGGTTTTACTACGTTGCTCTAAATGACCTACTGGAGGACAGGCCTTTGTGTTCAGTAGCGTCTTGCAGAATATCTGACCTTGTTGAATGGTATCTGTAAGTGGTTGTTGGCTATTTGGACAGATAGATGAATGAATAATCACTTAGAAGTAAGAACGTGAGCAGGTAGTCTTTTAAATAGTTTCCCTAACTTTGCTAAATGGGAATAATAAATATAACAGTATACAATTATGATGCTAAATTATATCAAATAACTTATTCGAAGATAGTTCTATAATTTCTGGCACAATATACACTCAACCTAAATCATCCTAAACTATGCCAAATATAATAATGAAATGAATGAACACTCGGATCTTTGCACTCTGGGAGGCTGAAGAGGTGGCTGGCTTGCTTAGCTCAGGAATTCAAGATTGGCCTGAGTAAAAGCAAAATCCTGTCTCTAAAACTAGCTAGTATGGTGGCTAATGCGTCTAGTCCCAGCTACTTGGGAGGCAAGAGGATGGCTTGAGCCCAAGTTTGAGGTTGCTGTGAGCTGTGAAGCCATGGATACTCTACCCAGGGTGACAGAGTGAGACTCTTGTTTCCAAAAGAAAGAAAGAAAGAAATTATCACTTGGGAAGAATAATAGCTATAAATGTAAGATTAATACCAAAACAAACAAATAATTGGTTTATTTATTTTTATTTATTCATTTATTTTGAGGCAGAGTCTCACTATGTTGCCCTTGGTAGAGTGCCGTGGCATTGTAGTGCACAGTGACCTCAGACTCTTGGGCTTAAGTGATTCTCTTGCCTCAGCCTCCCAAGTAGCTGGAATTACAAGTGCCTGGCTACAAATAATTGGTTTAAAGTGGTTCTTAGGTAGTTGTGATTGGCATAGAAAGAAGAATAATTTTATGCCCAAATTCTGATCTAAGGATTAAAAATAAATCGAGCTTTTGATATTGTCTTTAGTTCTTCAACATAAACCTATTAATACCTTATCCGGGTAATGTAGTCTAGGTTATCCTGCTTCTAAATCTCTTGTTTAAAAACACTTTATTTTTCTTGGAACATAGAGCAGTAAGATTTTGTATGTATCTTCAGTAAGGGGAACTAGTGCTTAATGATTCCATGATTAAATGGAAATATTCCATGTTACACTTGAATACTTTGTAAGTTCGCTTCAATTTTGTCTAATATGGATCTATATCTATCAAACTCCTGTATCAAGTCAATAGTAGCCTTTGGTCCACAGAGATGATGGTGCCCATCAAGCAGGAGGACTTCAAAATCTTAAGGGTATTTAAGTTGTGATGATGCTTAGTTAATTATGTGAATGGAAAAACATAGGTATTAGATAATCTCAAAACTTTAGGGATAAGAAATATAAGATTTTTTTTTTTACATTGAATTGCTTTAATTATACTTTCAGGACCTTATTAAAGTTGATTTGAGCACAAATTATTCAATAATAGAAAAAACTTTAAATTTGCCTTCATTCATCCATTCATTCATTTAGTCAAACCATCAATAAGCATTGAATGCCAGAATAAGTGCAGGCATTATTCCAGGTGCTAAATCCATGGTAGTAAACAAAATAAGTAGTACTAGATACTATGGGAAAAAATAAAACAGAATAAGTGGATAGAAAATGACATGAGCTTGGTGCTTTAGAAAGTGGTCAGTTTATACATGAGATGAAATTAGAAAACAAAAGGTAGCTAATTTTTTTTTGTAAGAGCTGTTTCTCTGCCCTCACATCAGACCTACAAATACAGTGTATAAGACTATATTATTTTAATAACTTCTGCTCTTAAATGGAACATAATACTTCCAAGACTTTCTGAGCTCATGGGAGACAACTGATCTAATAATCATATAATCTGAATTCAAAGAGCATGTGTTTTCCAGTTCTTCCAGGGCTCACCACTGAAGCAAATCAGCGATGTCAAATAGCTCACATTGATTATCAATATCCTGTATGTTGGGTTTCAGTTCATTGATTCCCAATGTTATTATGCTCATCTTATAAACTTCTTAATTGACATCTCCTATGATGCATTATTATGTAATAGAATTTAGTTCCGGATGCCCTAACTCTACCCTGTTGCGTTGTTTTCTTTTTATTGAAAACCAGTCATAATTCTTAATTTGTAATATCCTATTTCAAAATAGTAAAATAGAATGTATAACTTCTTCATGTAGAACTTTGCTTATGTCTTTGAAGTGACACTATAGCGTATAAATAATGACTTTGATGGCTATCTTAGTAGGAGTCTATTTCAAACCTTAGGACTAGAATTGTTAGGCAGGTGGGCTGAGGGGGTCATCATATCTGCTTTTTAGGAGCCAAAGAATTTCAAGTGAATGTTTGAATTTTTAGTAACACTTCTGGTTTTCATGACATGGGTGCCAAGAGGCTCTCACTTCAGATGCCCTTTCATTCTCAGGCCTTAAATGAACTTAAAAAATAAATACCTCAGTAATAAGCCTCATGTGGAGTAGTAGCTGCTGAATTTGGGAAAGTTGAGTGAGAGGAGAGGGTATGAATCATTTTAATTGAGCTCTACTTGCTTTATGAGAGTAAAATAGCACCACTTTAAATTTTAGTTTGTAGATAAAAATTTAAATTTATTTAACAACATGCAATGGAGACTCTGGAAAACTATCAGGAAAAGTAACTAGAATGCTAGTTTGTAATGAAAGCTCTCCATGGCCAGGGGAATAAAAAATTGGATAACAATGTTTTCTGTCAGGATCTGCTTCTGACACCACTTGCCAGGGCCCAGTACTGGCCAGGTCTCGGCCCGGCTTAGGTAGGTTCCAGACGCAGACCGCTAAGCTACCTTGCTCAGGAACAGTTTCTCTTAGGTGCTCAAGGGCTATCTACTTTAGCTGGAGAGAGAGAGAGAGAGAGAGAGAGAGAAAGAGAGTAAAACAGTCTTCTTAGCATGGATAGATCTTAGTCTTTACAGAGCTTGGTGATCTTCAGCAGAGAGACACCGTGCTGGCATTCTGCAGGCAGAAGAGGAGACAGAGTCAGAGTAAGCGTGTCCCTGAGAGAATGCACATGCTTTTTAACTGCCTTCTCCTCCAGCCTAATATAAAGCTGAGCTCGTGCCTCTCAACAGCACAGGTGTAGAGACTGCCAATTTACCAATGCTCTTATCGCATGAGCTGTCTCATGCTTGTTAGAACTAAATCTCTCTCCATGCCCTTTTCACCAAGGTGTTCCATTATGGGTATTTACTATAACTCTCACTCCTCCTAGCCCTAGCCATAAGCTATATGGGCTGCTACAGTTTTCTAACAAAAGACACATTGGACCACATAGAATGCAGACGCTGGGGCAGGAAAACATACAAATTCTATTACCTTAGGCTTTTTGTTTCCAACATGGAGTAGTTTGATGTGATTAAACAGGATTTGGAGCTTCTTAAATTTCATGCAATGAGAAGCCAAATTATTATATTGCTAAGCAATTATGTTTATTTTTTAGTACTCTTAAATTTTTTAATTGAAAGCACTCTTTAACTCTTGTCAAGTTATGCTTCATTTATGCTGTTAGATGCATTCAAACAACGTGTAGCACTTGACAACAGTGAAAAGTAGGATCCTCTCCGTGGTGCTGAGGGAGGGTTATGGGCCAGTGGAAAACTTTTGCAAATAGTTTTGAGTGGTTTGTACTGTTACATGAGTTAAGGATTTTAGAAGTCAAAGCAAACAGCCTCTGAGGGTGACAGACGAATGTCCAACAAACACATGAAAAAATGCTTATCGTCTTTAATCATCAGAGACATGCAAATCAAAAGCACTCTAAAAGATCACCTAACCCCAGCAAGATTAGCCCACATCAGAAAGTCACAAAATCTGCTGGCGTGGATGTGGAGAGAACAGAACACTTCTACAATGCTGGTGGGATTGTAAACTAATATAGCCTTTTTGGAGAGAAGTATGGAGAATCCTCAAAGATCTAAAAGTAGACCTTCCATCTGGCCCTACAATCCCATTCCTATGTATCTACCCAGAAGAAGAAAAATCATTTTACAAAAACCACAAAAACATTTGCACTAGAATATTTATTGTGGCTCAATTCATAATTGCAAAGTTGTGGAAGCAACCTAAGTGCCCATCAACCCATGAATGGATTAACAAACTGTGGTATATATATATATATATATATACACCATGGAATATTTATTCAGCCATTAAAAAGATGGAGACTTTACATCTTTTAAATTTACCTGGATGGAGAGTTGAAATACATTCTTCTTAGTAAAGTATAGCAAGAATGGAAAAATATCCAATGTATTCCATACTAATATGAAATCAATATATAAACAATTACATGCTCATAAGAACAATAAAACAGTAATAAAGACCAGTTTAGAGGTAGAGGGAATCAGGAGTGGAAAGGACATTTAGCAGAAGAAGGAAGGGTGTGAGGTGGGATCTCACCTAATTGTGAGGGTATACAACAGGCCCCCTGAATGAGGGAGCTCTTCTACAATTTGAACTTTACCATGGAAGTGAGAACAATGTAACCTAAAAATTGTACTATCATATTAATTTGAAAAAATAAAATGAATACTCAAAAAAAGAATTTTCAAAGTCTAATATTTCTTTAATATTTTATCTTTAATCATCAAGTACATATTGTTTTATTAAAAAATTTGAGCAATTAAAATCTGTCTCAAGAGTGTCTAGTCTGACAAAACTACACTATTCTTTTCCATATAAAATATGGGGTGGACATAAAGTTCGTGTGCAATTTAAAATAGTTTAACATAGTAAATTGCACACAGACTTTATGGCCCCCCTGTATATACATATTCAGCCACCTAAAAACCTTCAGTTAGCTAGTCAGCCATGTTTTGGCAAGAGAGGGTCAGTTACAGCAGGGAATAATTTGACTCCCAATTGATGATGTCAGTAACCGTATGTATGCTGATGCTATAGACAGAGCAAAAGATACTAATTAGAGTTTATGCAACAATTATTATATATTCAGTACCTTACCTCAAACTGAAGACATATATTAGATGTTTATTGCCATTTAAATATTCAATGCTGCTTTAGCTACATGACAAGTATCTTTAAGCACTTTACAATCTATTTTTTGAAGAATATGAAGATATTTTACGAGTTTGTTGTCACTATAGCTGTGCTTTGGGTTATTTTTCTAAGGAGGAAATAAACTTTGGTGAATATATTTTCTGCTCCATTTTCCTTGTTACCAGTGTCATGACTTTCTGAGTGTACTGATTGGATCTAGGGGTAAAATTAACTTCATGAAAACAAAAGGAGTTAATTAGCTCTAATGAGCTTGGGTACTTTTGCTATTTTTAGTATGAAGACCTAAGCAGTTGAGGGAACAGTCATACCCACAGAGCACAAAGAAAATTTGCTTAATCTATACAAATTTTATTCTCTTCTCAAGAGAGAAGGAGATGTTTAAGTTAGAATGAGAGTGAAAAATCTGAGTATGCCTAGTAAAAGTAAAGGAACATTTAACATATAGGAGGAACACTATAGAAATTTGCTCTGGTAACAGTATTTTTAAAGGTTTTTGGATTAATTTAAAGGACATATTATTCTCATCCAAGTGAAAATGCAAATTCTGCTAGATATAGAATAGCATCTTATTTGTTCTTGAACATGTAGCTAAGACTATCGATAGAAATCTGTTCAGAAAGCTAGTTTCTTAGTTTTCAGCATACTTTACCCAATCCATCCATCACCTGAGATTATTGATAATTGCTATAAACTTTCTAATTTAGTTTTCTCACCATGTGAATTTCCTTTCAACTCATAAGGGATTTCATTTCTGTTCTTACTTTGTAGGGCTAATAGTGCTTTTAGGGAATTGTATATCATTTTGATAGATAGGCTGACTGTCCACCTATTTGATAAAATTAGTCACATTTTTCAAAAGAAAATTCTAATCTTTTGTATAGTTTTCTTTCTTGTTGAATTAATTTTTCTCTAAGCTTAGTCTCTTTCTCTTTTATATTTTTCTGTTTTAGTGAATTAGTTTTTTTCTCACTAAAATATTTTATTCAAAACAGAAATTGTTATTCTTCATGAAATATTATGGCCAATAGATTTTCCTATTTTATTTTTCAAACTTGTGAAATAGGGCATTCAAAAAATTATTTACTAAACTTAGGATGAAATTTAACTTCAGAACTTCATAAGAGATCAAATCGTGTACAGTATTCTATCCCCTCACCGCATCTCCCAAATCCTAGGTCACATTCCCATACTCTATTAGAAATCTCTCAATTACAATTTCTTTTTGATGTTAGGAATTGTATCCTAAAACACAATGTCTTTCTCATTGCCTAAAATACATGTAAGAAATCTCTCAGGGATATCCTTGTTCTTTCACACCATCTTTCATTAGGAATCACAGATCATAAAATTTGTAGCTGAATAGGATCTTATATAATGACATAGGTATATTGAAAGTAAAATGGTGGAAAATATCTACTATGTAAATAAAACTTTTTAAAAAGCTGGAGTAGCTATATTAATAACAAATAAAGTAAACATTAAGGCAAAAAAAGCTACCAGAAATAAAAAGGTTTACTGAATAATGCTAAAAGAGGACATATTAATTCACCAAGAGGACATATTAATAATAATCTTAAATACACCTAATAATAGAGCTTCAAAATACATAAAGCAAAAACTGACAGAACGAAATGGATAAATATACAAACCTGTAATTATAATTTTACACTTGACAAACCCTGTTTTAGTACTTGTGAAACAAATAGGCAGAAAATCAGTGAGAACATGGAAAAACTGATCAACTCCCCAAGAAACTGAATTGAACTGACATTTTATAGCACACTAAACCAGACAATAGAATAATAGTTTTCAAATAAAAATGATGAATACATTCTCAAGATGGACCATATCCTGGAATATAAAAAAAACTTTAAAAGTATAAAAAATGAAATAATTAAATGTATGTTCTTAGATAATATTGGAATTAAACTAGAAATCAGTAACAGAAACATAAGAGGAAAATCTCCTACTTTGGGAATTAAAACACCCCTTAATAATTTATGTTTATTAGTTTTATGTGCTGTGTAACAAATTGCTACTAAACATCTTAAAGAAAAACATTTATTTTCTTATTGTTTCTGTGAATCAGGAGTTGGGAATCTAGACATCTTGGCTGGGTCTTTTAGGATTTCATAAAGCTTCAATCAAGATGTTGGCTGGACTACATTTTTATCTGCAGGCTTGACTGAAGAATGATCATTTTCATCTCTCTAATGCTTTTGGGAGATTTTTTGCAGCTGTAGAATTCATGTCAACTTGCTTCTTTAAAGCAATAAAGAGAGATTCTAGAGTAATCTGCTAGTGAGATGGACCCTCAGAAAACATAATGTATCACTATGGGTGGCTTCCTATCACATTTGCCAGATTTTATTGGTTAAATGTAAATCACAGGTTCAGCCTTCAGTCAATGGGGAAATATTATAAAGAGAATAAAGACTGGGAGGCAGAGATCATGAGGATATTCATAAAGTTTGTCTACCATATAATGGATCAAATAAAAAGTCTCAATGGAATTAAGAACATATTTTTAATAAGTTATTTAAATATAAAATATCAAGGCCTGTAGGATTCAACCAAAATATTGCTTAGATAAATGTAT
>NW_003852498.1:2867043-2930264 GCF_000181295.1 Otolemur garnettii
ACATATGTTCTTGACTAATTTCTTACCCTCTGAAATCTAAACAAGATTGAGTTGAGTTACCCCAGTTGAGTTTCATATATATTACACTTCCAAAACATGAATGTGCAGAACCCAATGGTTTCACTATGAATTCTATGAAATATTTAAAGAAAAATAACACCAACACTATATAATTGAAAAGAAAACTTTATAATTCACTGAAGGGGAGGAACACATCATCCAAAAATGGTACTTACATAATTCAAAGCTGGTTTTAATATTCAAAAATTAATCAATTTAAACTAATATCACATGACCATATCAATTGAAGCAGAAAATGCATTTTGTAAAGTTCAACATCCATTCATTATAAACTCTCAGCATACTCAAATAGAAGAGAATTTCCTAAATCTGATAGAGATTCTACACATAAACTAATATTACATGTAATGATGAAAGACTTTATCCCCTAAGGTCTGAATAATGCAAGGATGTCCAGTCTTCCTATTCCTATTCAACATTGTGTTGGAAGTAGAATAAGTCATTAAAAAGAACTGAAAAGAATACAGATTCAAAGAAAGAAATAAACTTCCCACTCACACAAAAGATGATCGTCTATGTAGATAATCCCAACAAATCTATATTATTAAAAAAACTTAGACATAATGAGTTCAGGAAGAATGCAAAGTACAAGGTCAACCACAAAAAAATCAATGAATGATTATATATTTGTAATGAGAAATTTGGAAGCAAATATTAAAAAGATACTAGTTCAAGAAATATAGCTAACTGCAAATATTAAAAAGATACTAATTCAAGGCATGCAGCTAACAAAATATGTACAGGATCTACAGGTTGAAATTGAAAAGATGTTGATAGAAAACAAAGACTAAATGGTCTTTGAAAAAACATATATTCTGTTCACAGTTGGAGGATTAAGCATAATGAAGATGTTGATAATCTTGAAATTTCTCTACATATTTAATGTAATTATAAAAAAAAACTCCAGCAGGAATTTTTTGTAGATATATAAAAGCTCATTCTAAAATTTATATGGAAAGATGAAAGAGTAGACTTGCAAAAATAACTTTGTAAAGGAAGTCTGAAGCAGAAGGAATAGCACTATTATTTCAGGATTTACTCTATGCTGGAGAAATCAACACAATGTGGGTTTGGTACCAGCAGAAATCAATGGAACTAAATCCAGAATCCAGAAATAGACTTAAATACACATGGTCTATTGATTTTTGACAAAGGTGTTCAGACAGCTAAATGGATAAATGATACTCTTTACAACAAATATTATCGGACACTTATATACCAAAAAATATTTTACAGTAAGCTCAACCTAATGCTTTATGTGAAAATTAATTCAAAATAGATCACATATATGAAAGTAAAACATTAAAACAATAAAATATTTAGAAGAAAACAGAAAAAAATCTTTGTAATCTAGGTGTAGGCAAAGAGTTCTTAGATATGACAATAAAAACACAATTCAAATAAGCCAAACATTAATAAGTTGAACTTTATAAAAATTAAAAACTTGTTCTATAAAAGACACTGTGAAAAGAGTACAGAGATAAGCTACAGACTGGGAAATATTTGCAGATCACATATCAGATAAAGTACTCAGAGCTCTCTGAGACTCCCTTAATTATACAAACATATGCATAATAGAAGTCCCAAAAGAAGAGAGAATATTTTAGGAAATAATAATTGAAACATCCTTAAATTTGGTAAAGAACATTAATCCAAAAAGCTGAACAAATTAAAGCATGTTAAACACAAAGATCCACACCTAGACATACTGCAATCCAAGCGTTGAAAACTAAAGAATAGGCACACACACACAACCCTTGAGGCTGACAAGAGAAAAGGAACCTATTGCACACAAAGGAACCACAGTAAAATTAGCAGCTAACATTTATGGGAAACAGTAGAATCCAGAAAAGGCAATGGCATGAAGTATTAAGAGAAAATCACCAAAATATCCTTCAAAAACATAGTTGAGATAAAGAAATCCTCAGATAAATGACTAAGAAAATTTGTTACAAAGTCTTCGTTTAAGTAAACAGTAAAGGATGTTCTTCAGGCAGAAGGAAATATCAAATGGTATATACATGAAGAAAGAAACTCAAATGCATAAGTTGGTGGAAAGTAAAGCAATAGAAAAGGCATACCATACAAAACATCAAATAAAAATGCAAGAACTGAAGTGGACACACTAATACCAGAGTAAATAGACTGTGAGACAAAAAACTGCTAGAGATGAAGTGGAGAACTTACTAGATAAAACAAATACACATGTACTTAACACGAGAGATTCAATACTATGAACCAAAAACAGAGCCAAGGGGAAACATAATTCAATAACAATGGTGGTATACTTCAATAAGCCATGTCTAAGGATAGAATGTTTAGATATAAAGTAAGAATAGTTTAGATTTGAACAACACTATATACCAATTAGCCCTGTAACTGGTAGAACACTCAATCTAATACCAGCAAAATACATTGTCTCCTGCAGGAAAAGTGGAACATTTTCCAGGATAGACCATATCTAGGCTATAAAATGTTCTTAAGCTTTTTAATAGTAAAAGGATTTCCTTGTTCTGAAGAGAGACTAAAAAGTGAAAACTATGTGAGGCAATGCATTTGTTAATTAGCTATATTTAACCATCCCACAATGTATATAGACTTCACGAAATCATGTTGTATACAATAAGCACATACAATTTTGCATGTCAATTAAAAGTAAGTGAATTTGAAAAAAATTTAAAAATAAAGAATTTGGGGTGGCATTCAAGAAGAAAAAAATGTATCAGTAAAATAAACATCTCAGACTTGAAATTTAAACGAATTTATATCATATCATCTGAGTACAATGGCATGAAATTTGATATCAACAACAAAAGAAAACCTAAGAAATTTACAAAATGGGGCAATTAAAAATATACTTCTAAATAATCAAGGGTTAATGAATAAATCATGCAGTAAAGTAAAAGCTTTCTTGAGTTGAATAAAATGAAAATATATCAAAATTTATAGAATGAAGATAAACTCATGTTTATTGGAAAGCTGATATATGCATGCCTATGTTAGTAAAAAAGAATATTTTATATCATAATCTAAGCTGCTCCTTTAAAAATCTTAAAAGAAAATGAGACCAAAGCAAGCAGAAACAAAGAAATAATAAAGATCAGAGTAAAAACTAAATATACGGTGGTGACTGTGGCTCAAAGGAGTAGGGCGCTGGCCCCACATATTGGAGGTGGTGGGTTCAAACCTGGCCCCAGCCAAAAACTGCCCAAAACAAACACAACAACAACAACAACAAAACCAAAAACAAAACTAAATATAAAAATGGAAAATAAAGAGCAATGACACCAAGAGTTGGTCCTTCAAAAAGAACAAACTAACACACTTTAATGAGCCTTACTATGAGAAGAAAGGAGAAGATAAAAATTAATAAATTCAGATAAGAAAAAGTGTAAAAGATAAAAATCACTGCTGATCATGCCAAAACTAAAAGGATTACAGGGAGAATAGGGAGAATACTTTCAACTACTATATGGCAACAAATTAGACAACTTAGGTAAAATTGAAGAATTCATTAAAAAAGTAAATTAGTGAAGCTAGTTTAAGAAAAATAGAAACATACTTGTAAAAAAGTAGGCAAATAAAATTAGTATTTAAAATTCTTCCCACAAAGAAGAGTCATGTCCAAATAGTTTTACTGGTGAATTTGTCTACACATTTAATGAACAAATACAGTTGACCCTTGAACAACACAGGAGTTCAGTGCACTAACCCCTTATGCAGTCAAAATTCCACATGTAACACTTCTTCAAAACTTTACTACTAATAGGCCACTATTGACTGGAAGTGTTACCAATATCATAAAAAGTCAATCAATACATAATTTTTTATGTTGGGTATTATATACTATATTTTTACAATAAAGTATGCCATAGAAAAGCAAATATTATTAAGAAAATCAGAAGGAAGAAAAAATATATTTACTATTCATTTAGGGGAAATATATTTACTATTCATTTAAGTGGATCATTATAAAGCTTTTTATCCCTGTTGTCTTCACATCCTTCAGGCTGAGGTGCAGGAATTGTTGGTCTTGCTGTCTCTGGGGGGCACAGGTGGAAGAAGTAGAGGAGGGATAGGGGAGGCAGGCACACAATGTAACTTTTATTGAAAACAAACCACGCATAAGTGGATCTACACAGTTCAAACCTGTGTTGTTAAAGAGTTAATTGTATTTGATAATAGAAGACACATACTAAAATAATGAAACAATAAATATAATTTTAATTTTTTTAAAATTAGTCACAATAAAAAATGTCTGTTTTTAAAAATTCTTTATTAAATCATTAAATCTGTGTACATTAATACATTTATGGGGCACAATGTGCTGGTTTGATATAAAAGTGGAATGTTTACATCTAACTGATTAACATAACCTTGCTTACTCCTTTGCTTGCTTACTTATTGTGGGAAAAACATTCATACTCTATTCTTAATAGTATAGAAGTGTATCATTGCATTACGCACATTAGGTTGCATACCCCCCAAATCCCTCCCTCCTCCCAGTCTTCCCCCTCCCCTCTCTTTCCCCTTCCCTCCTTCTTTCTGGACTATATTTATGTATAGGTGATTATATACTGATTTCATAGTAGTATCGAATACATTGGATACTTTTCCCCCCATTATTGAGATTCTTTACTAAGAATATGTTCCAGCTCCATCCAGGTAAACATAAAAGCTGTGAAGTCTCCATCTTTTTTATGGCTGCATAGTATTCCATGGTGTACATATACCACAATTTGTTAATCCATTCATGGGTTGATGGGCACTTGGGTTGCTTCCATGACTTGGCAATTATGAATTGGGCTGCAAAAACATTATGCTGCAAATGTCTTTATTGTAAAATGATTTTTGATCATCTGGGTAAATGCAAAAAACATTATGCTGCAAATGTCTTTGTTGTAAAATGATTTTTGATCATCTTACTAGGGGGTTGCAGGATCAAATTGTAGGTTCACTTTTCATTCCTTGAGTATTCTCCAAACTTTTTTTTTTTTTTATTTGCAGTTTTTGGCTGGGGCTGGGTTTGAACCTGCCACCTCCAGCATATGGAGCCGGCGCCCTACTAACTTTGAGCCACAGGCAGCCCCCATTCTCCCAAACTTCTTTCCAAAAAGGCCGTATTAGCTTGCATTCCCACTAGTAGCGTAGAAGCACTCCTTTCTTTCCACATTCATGCCAGCATCTGTAGTTTTGGAATTTTGTTATGTGGGCTAATCTTATTGGAGTTAAATGATATCTCAAAGTGGTTTTGATCTGCATTTCTCTGAAGATAAAGATGATGAGCATTTTTTCATGTGTTTGTAAGCTATGCACCTGTCTTCTTTAGAGAAGTTTCTGTTCAAGTCTGTTGCCCCACATAGACATGGGGTTATTTGTTTTTTTCTTATTGATTACTTTGAGCTCTCTGTGGATTCTAGTTCTCAGACCTTTGTCAGAAGCATAATCTGCAAATGCACTTTCCCATTCTGAAGGCTCTCTATTTGCTTTACTTACTGTGCTCTTGGCTGTGCAGAAGCTTTTTAGTTTGATCAGATCCCAGTAATATAATTTTGGCGTTGCTTCAATTGCACAGGGGGCGGGGGAAGTTTTCCTCATAAAAAATTCTTCCAGGCCAATTTGTTCAAGCGTTTTCCCTGTACTATCTTCTAATATTTTTATAGTTTCATGTCTTAAGTTTAAATCTTTTATCCAGTGAGAATCAATCTTTGTTAATGGTGAGAGATGGGGGTCCAGTTTCATTCTTCTACATGTTGTCAACCAGTTCACCCAGCACCATTTGTTAAATAGGGAATCTTTCTGCCATTAAATGTTTTTGAAAGATTTGTCAAAGGTCAAATGACTATAAGTGTCGGTTCATCTCTTGGTTCTCTATTCTGTTCCATACATCTACCTCTCTATTTTTGTGCCAATACTAGGCTGTTTTGATCACTATAGATATAGAGCCTGAAGTCTGGTAACATGATACCTCCTGATCTGTTTTTATATCTGAGGGATGTACTTGCTATTTGAGGTTTTTTTCTGATTCAATATAAAATGAAGCACTATTTTTTCAGGCTCTTTAAAGTATGATGATGGTGCCTTAATGGGATTGCATTAAATCTATAGATTGCCTTGGATAGGATAGACATTTTAACAATGTTGATTCTTCCCAACCATGAGCATGGTATGCTCTTCCATTTGTTAACATCTTCAGCTATTTCTTTTCTCGGAGTTTCATTATTCCCTTTATAGAGATCTTTCACGTCCTTTGTTAGATAAATTCCCAGATATTTCATCTTCTTTGGCATCACTGTAAAAGGAAAAGAGTCCTTGACCATATTTTCAGCTTGACTATTGTTGGCATATGCAAAAGCTATGATATGTAAGATTTATAAGTATTGATCTTGTATCTTGAGATGGTGCTGTGTTCCTTGATCACGTCTAAGAGTTTTGTAGTTGAGTCCCTGGGGTTTTCCAGGTATAAGAGCATATCATCCACAACGAGTGAGAGTTTGATCTCTGACCCCATTTGAATACTTTGATTCCCTTCTCTTGCCTGATTGCAATGGCTAGAACTTCCATTACTATGTTGCATAGCAGTGGAGACAATGGACATCCTTGCCTAGTTCCACATCTGAGTGGAAATGTTTTCTATTTTACTCCATTCAGTATGATATTGGCTATGGGTTTGCTGTATATGGCCTCTATCAGTTTCAGAAATGACTCTTGTAAGCCTATTTTCTTCCTCAAGGAAAAAGAGAGGAAAACAACAATTTAATGGGACATCTCAAGCAACTAGCAAAGGAAGAACATTCCAACTCCAATCCCAGCAGAAGAAAGGAAATAACTAAAATTAGGGCAGAATTAAATGAAATTGAAACAAAAGAATCATTCAGAAGATCAACAAAACAAAAGGTTGTTTTTTTAAACCTTTGGCTAATCTAACCAGAAACAGAAAAGTAAAATCTCTAATATCATCAATTAGAAATGATAAAGGAGAAATAACAACAGACATCTCAGAAATCTAAAAAATCTTCAATGATTACTATAAAAAACTTTATTCTCAGAAATATGAAAATCTGCTGGAAATGGACCAATACCTAGAAGCATGCCACCTTCCTAGACTCAGTCAGAGAGAATTAGAAATGCTGAATAGACCTATATCAAGCACGGAAATGGCATCAACAATATGAAATCTCCCAAAAAAGAAAAGTCTGGGATCAGATGGCTTCACATCAGAATTCTATTAAACCTTCAAAGAGGAACTAGTACCTATATTAGATAACATTTTCCAAAATATAGAAAAAATGGAATAGTCTCCATGAAGCAAATATTACCCTGAACTTCAAACCAGGAAAAGACCCCACAAAAAAAGAAAACTATAGACCAATGTCATTAATGTATATTGATACAAAGATATTCAATAAGGTCCTAGCAAACATTATTCAACAACACATCAAAACAATTATACACCATTATCAAGTTGGTTTTATCCTAGGATTACAAGGCTGCTTTAACATAGGTAAATCCATAAATATAATACATCACATAAATAAAATTAAAAACAAAGACCACATGATTCTCTTAATTGTTTTGTTTTATTTTGTTTTGGCTGGAGCTGGGTTTGAACCTGCCACCTCTGGCATATGGGGCCAGCGCCCTACTCCTTTGAGCCACAGGCACGGCCCCTGATTCTCTTAATTGATGCAGAAAAAGCATCAATTAAGAAATAGTGAAAGGAAACAAAATGAATGAGGGTGTTTAGCAATGTTGTCCTTTAGTGTCAGGATTGTGGGGAATTTTTATTTTCTTATTTATACTCTTCCATATTTAAAAAATGTGTTTTTAATAATGTGGAGGAAAATGTAACTTTTCTGTAAAATAAGGCAAGATAATTTGTGTTTGCAATTTCATTTTGTACAATAACCTAAATGCTTATTGCCTTCTCATTATTCTGTCATCCTGTTGTTGACTGACTCCTATAGAAGCCAGTTCAGTGAGCTCTTTTAGTGACCAAGCCCTTAAAACTCACACTGAGGTTCACTACTCATCCCTGCTTCTGGGAGTCTCTGTAATTGTGTAGTAGAGGATATCTAATAACACTTTGGACACGGTTTTCTGTTAATTTTCTATCTGGATATGGTTTCACTATTGGATTTATTAATGTTTAAAGAAAAAAACATTTAAAAACGCAGACAAAAATATCCTTTACCAGCACATATGCATATAACATTTCAAGATAAATAGAATTGTTGGCATTATCTGATGTGATAAACTCTCCTCTTAATTATGGCAATTAATCACATCATTCAAATTGTTATTTTTACTGTTACATTGTGATTGTTTTGTTTTCTTTTTTACTGTCTGCTGAGAGACTATGATTGAGGATTATTTCTCATTTTAGTTATGTCAAGTTTGCTTTGTACATTTTGAAGCAATGTTAATACAAATCTAGGATTGTTATGTCTTCCTGTTGAAGTGATCTCTTTTACCATTATTAAATGTTCTTCTTCATATTTAATAACATATGTCTTAAAGTCTACAGTTTATGATATTCATATAGACTGTCTTTTCTTTTGGCGAAGGCTTTCATATAAACATTTAAATACCAAGAATGCCTAGAATTATTGTAAGAAATCACAAATCTGATCTCATGACAATGGGTTACATATTATAAATTCCGATTGCATGTTTTTTAACATTTACATTAATATACAGCAAAATTTATTTTAGGTAATGTACAGATCTAGGCTTTTTAATGCGTGGGTATGTTCATATAAAAACCACCATAATCAGTATACAGGACAGTTTCATCCCCAGAAGGGAACTCTATTAGCTATCACTTTGTAGTCACACTCTCTTCCTGACCCCAAACTGGGGGAACCACTGATCTATTCTCTATCACTATTATTTAGGCTCTTTGGGAAAATGGCATATTAATATAATCATACAGTATGTAACCTCTAAGTCTGGCTATTTTCACTTGCCACAGCATCTATGACACTGTCCAGTTATTGAGGGTATCAAGGTGGTTTCTTTCTTTACTGAGGTCATTCCATGGTATGGCTGCTACATGGTCTATTCATTCACCCTCTGGAGGACATTTGGGTTGTTTCTAATTTTAAACAATTATGAATAGAACTGTTACAAGGATTTCTGTACAGGTTTTTGTGTGAACACAAGTTTTCATCTCTCTAGGATAAGCAAATAGGAGTAAGGTTGCGGAATTGTGTGGTAAAGATACATTTAACTTTATATGAAAATTCAAAACTGTTTTTATAGTGGAAGTACCAATTTTTAGACATACCAGCAGTATATGAGAGTTCCACTTGTTCCAAATTATTTAATTTTAGCAGTTCTAATGTGTGTGTATGTGTATCTCAGGACGATTTTAATTCACATTTCACTAATGAAAAATACGCCGAACATCTTTCATGTGCTTATTTGCCATTAATATATCTTCCTTGTTGGAGTTACTGTTCAAAGCTTTTGTCCATTTTTTAAATTCATTATATTCTCAAGAGTAAGTTGGGTTTTCTTTTCTTTTAATGGCTTCCTGGAGTTATAATTTATATACCATAATATGCACTAATTTTAAATATATAATTAATTGATTTTTAGTAAATTTTTGGTGTTATATAACCATCAATACAATATAATTTTAGAATATTTCCATCACTCCCACCCCCAAAAACCTTACTTCCAATTACACTCACTCCCTGTTCCACACTCAGCTCCAGGCAATCACTAAGTTACCTCCTGCAGCTATGTATGGACTAGACTTTTCTGGAATCTGATATAAATGGAATTAAATAAGAAGTACTGTTTTGTATAAACTCCAAGCCATTTTCTCTATTTTAAAATTAGATTATTATGTCTTCTCATTAAGTTATACAAGTTCTTTGTCCATTCTGGATGTATGTATTTTATCAGACATGTGATTTGCAAATATTTTCTCCAAGTCTATGACTTGTCTTTTCCACTTTCTTCATAGTGTATTTAAAAAGCAAAAACATTTAATTTTAAGGAAGTACAGTATATTAAATTTTCTCTTTATTGTTATTGTTGTTGTGGGCATATCTAAGAAATCATCACCTAAGCAAAGGTTGTAAACATCCAAGTTGCATGGTTTTTTGACTACTTGGGAGTCATCACTGCTAATTCCTGTATTATTCAAGGGTCAGGTGCATATAGGGGTGTGTGTGTGTGTGTGTGTTTAAAGCTTCCTTCACATAGTTCTCACATACTGTGTTTGGGAACAGATATTGTTTATCACATTAAGAAAGTACTGAATATTATAGTTCATGAATGATTCTCACTCAGAAATAGGTTTGGAGTTATCTTGGATGCATTATTTCAGAATCTGCTCAAATGATCATATGCTTAATTTTGATACCAAGTATTTGTGGTTTTCAGTATTTAGCCATCCATGCTGCCCTGGCTTGTCTTTTCTAGTTGTTTCCTTTCCTCCTCTTTTCTTTTCCATTCTATGTATAAACCTATGTAATTTATATCACTGAAAAAGATATTTTCAGTACAGTAGAATGTTTGGTAAATAGAATGATCTAGATGAATCATTTAGCTAAATAATGTGCAGGTAGTCTGAGAGAAAAGTATGTACTGATTACCAGAGTTAGGAAATTCGTGCTTTATAGAGTGGGGTGAGAATACCAAAATGACCACAAAGGCTGAAACTATGCAAAATGAACTTAACAATCAGAGGGAAAAGTTACAATTTTCCTATGATCTTTAAAATTTTTGTCCAAATACTTAAAACTCACTTCGTTTTAGCTATGAATGCATAGGGAAGTGAAAATAGAAAAGTAATGTTTACTTAGTAAAGTGTAATTTAAATAACATTAGAAATACTGATAAATAAAATTTGATTTCTCTGTGGAAAACGTGTCACAAGTATTTGAACAATGTTTTCTTCTTGTGGTATGAAATGATACAGAGCAAGTATATTTTCTAGGCCTTGGCAAAATGTTGTACTCTTTTCTAAATTTGAGTTAACTTCTAACATTTTATCTTTTGCACTTTCAATGTGGTATTTTTATGAGTGTTTTTATGTGAAGAGTTTGCGATGCCATTTCCTCTGTGACATCTTCATCCTTTTGTCACTACCAGTTTCCTCATTTACCTTGATAAGTTCACCTTGACTAATTCCCTCAGGCCACACATCTAGAGATTCTGTACAGACAGTGTCAGCGTTCCCTCCATCAGCTATTCCTCTCTAACTCCATTTGTATTCACATTTCACCCTCAGTCTCATCACATTTCAGTACTTCCCTACACTTTTACCTTTGTGGGCAAGGCTCTCTTTTGATTAATCATATTTAAATATCACATGAGTTTGTCACTGGACGACAATTAGGCAAGACAACCACATACTTTGCTGTTTGTGGATAAATTTAATAACAGATGATCAGTGACATTTTAAAAGAAAGAATGCAGTTGGTCACTGACTATGACGTAAATCTGGTCTATAGAGAGATTCATAGACTAAAAAGCTAGCAGCTAAATTTATACTTTATGCAAATATGACATGATATTTATGCAAATATGACATGATAACTGAAAGTTGAGCCAAGTTGTTGAGAGGACCTGTGTTATTTAAATATACTTTGGTAAATGAAATTTGTGGGCATCAAGAAATATATGTTTAGACTTGATAATCATCTTATGCAAATTAGTTTATTTTTAGCAGATGTATTCTATTTGTGAACTACTAAAACTTTAAAGGTAGTATTCTTTGTTTCTTTCCATGAAGTCTAGTTTCACTCCTGTTCATGGAATGTATTCATCAACAGTGGCTCTGTGACTGGTGAATGGGAATTGCTGGTAATTTCTTACACAGGAAAAAAATATTTCAATCTATTGTTTTTTCAATGTGATACTGGATTATACTAGTTTTGTTTGATTCTCAATTTCTATCATCTTCAATATGAAACTAGATTATATACATTATTAGTAAAGATACATTATGACATTTTTACTTAACATTTATATATTTTAACTTAATGAAAACATTATTTGTAGTTAAGAGATTTGAATTTATTTTACACCATGTAGTTAGCCATTGGGGAAAAACTACTTTGATATATGCCTTCAATTTGAAAGCATAGAAGTCAATACATGTGGCACTATAACATCTTTTAAATTCAGTGTGTTTATACATCTGAGAATTCTAACTAATATAATAGAAATACTCAATTTCATGAGCAAGTGCATAGTATGTTTTGTTCCATTTTTAAAAAATTTGTTCCTTATGGCTGGGCATAGTGGCTCATGCCTATAATCTTAGCATGCCAGAAGGCTGAGGCAGGTGAATTTCCTAAGCTCAGGTGTTGGAGACCAGCCTGAACAAAAGTGACCCAGTCTGTACTAAAAATAGAAAAATTAGCTTGGCGTTGTTATAGGTACCTGTAGTACTGGCTATTTGGAAGGCTGAGGCAAAAGGATCTCTGGAGCCTTAGAGTTTGAGGTTGTGATCTCTGACATGACAGCATTCTACTCATTCTACTCTGCCTCAAAAAAAAGTTCTTTATACTTATTAGAAAACCATCAATCTTTTGTTTTCTACTGATGATTCAGCTTAACATGAAGGTGAGCACCATGCGTGAGGCCCTATAGTATTTAAGATGCTTTTCTTTAAGTTTTTAACATCATATGTAATTTATTAGATTTTTCCTTTTTTAATAAAATAAAGAACATTTCTACAATTTTAGTTTTTCTGATCCAACACTGTAAATATACTTCCCCTTTTGTGTTCTATGGTTCAGTACATTCCATTTATTATTCATTCATTCAATTGATATATAAGGTTAGTCTTGTTCTCATGGAATTTCTAACTTAGTAGGGGACACAGGCAAAGAAAATAATAAACATGATAGATGAACCAATTATATAGTATTTTAGAAGGTGATAGATGCAATAAAGGAAAACATAAAAGTGGTATTATATAATAGTTAGTGTCTAGGACTTTAGGGAATGAGCAAGGTGCCTGTTTGGAGGAAGAATATTTCATACAGATGGAATGTCCTGAAGTGAAAACATGCCTAGTATTGTGATGAAGTGGAGGAGAACAGTGATGGTGGAGTGGTGGAGTGGTGAGTTTATAAGATAAGAATATATAAGGGCTGAGCAAGAGTGAGATCCCATTTCTATCAAAAATGGAAAAACTAGTCAGGCATTGTGGTGGGCACCTATAGTCCTAGCTACTCAGGAGGGTGAAGCAAGAGGATGGCTCCAGTGTAATCATTTGGGATTGCTGTGAACTATGATGCTACGACAGTCTGCCCAGGGCAACAGAGTGAGACTCTGTCTCAAAAAAATAAGATAAGAATATGAATATGACAAAGGACAGGTTAGTACAAATACTTATAATCCATTTTAAGAAAAGTGGCCCAGAGAAAGTTGGGGAACCACAGAATGATTTGCAGAGGGGATATATGATCTGACTCATTACTAATAGCATTGAGAACAACTAAAGGGAAATAAGAGTAGGAGTAGGGAAACACGTTAGATAAGTATTTGTGGTAATTTAGATGAAACATGATATTGGCTTGGACTAAGGTGGCACCAGTAGAGTTCTTAAGAAGTGACTAGCTTTTGCATATCATTTAAAAGTAGAGATGATTAGATTTGCTTATGGATTGGATATAGAGTATGAAAAAAGAGTCAAGAATTCCTCCAGGAGTTTTGACTTGAGACTCAGACTTTTACCTCAGAAGACTACAGGAGGAGGAAGTTTTAGAGGGGATGTCAGTGATCAGTTTTGGATGTGTAAATATGAGATGTGTATTAGATACTCAAACAGATGTTGAGTAGGTTGCTGGATTTAGAACTCTTGAATAAAGCTTAGTGGGTTAAACTAGAGATATTAATTTTAGTTTCATAAGGTTATGGGGTCATATCTATTTTGTTTATTTCAATGTTCCACATGCCTATACAATGTCTTGCACTTAGAGGGTACTCAAGAAATATATGTTGAGTTCTATGATGATAAATGTTTAACCATAGATGCTCCTGTAAAAACAAACAAACAAAAAGAAACAAAACAACAGATTTATGCTGTTTGCAGATTTCTGTGATACAAGTACTCCTCCTGTGACCTCGAGCTACCAAAGTAATATCACTGAATTCAGTGTTGGGAAGAGATGTGCACCCCTGGGCTCCAGTATACAACTGGGTCCATTGTTGGTTAGTCACATGATCATATATGTATTTTCCCTTACTTCCAAGAGTGCCTAAAAGAGAATTTTAATTCATTTTTATACTTTGATAGATGATAATATAAGCCCAAACAAAGGAAGCTAAGCAAATATTAAAAACCTGTGTCACATAGAAAATAATACAAACACTAAACTAATTTATTTTTGTAACTTTTGGTAGGCTTGTAAGTACTCCAAACAGGAGAGCTATCCCTACACAACTACTGGGAAAAGAATTTCACAGCCTACAAAATAATCTATTATAATGTCAACAATACTCTCCTGTCATGAGATTAATCATCTAAGAAAATGTGTTTAAAACTATCATCATAAGACATGTACTACAAAAATATTTATACAAATTTTAATCAAATTGTTCTGTTCTGGAGACCAACTTGTTTTGTCCTGTATCTCAGAATCACTGTATTTTTAAACAAATTTAAGTAGTTAATATTTAAAACTTTATTGTGGTAAAATATACATAAAATTTGCCATTTTAAGGTACAGTTCCATCGGATTGAGTGCATTTACATTGTTGTGAAATCATCACTACCATCTATCTCTAAAACTTTAGTGAATATTTGAAGTTATTTTCATCTAAAAGAATTGTATTGCAGATAATTTAAAATTGATAAGTATAAAAGATGATGAAATTACTCAGTCTCACCATTCAGAGCAAATCAAATCTATATATACTGTATTTCACATATAGAATTACATCAGACTGCTAAATCTGTGGTCTAAAAATTCTTCATGTTAAGGATACAGTGGAGTCTAGAATGTGATTGAGACTCCGTGTCTAATGAAGTGCTTGGTCTTCAAATTCCAGTTGTCTATTCTACAGCATTTATTTTATGTACCAATGGGAAAACTCCAATAAAAAATGATTTATGCTCAGAGTGATGAGGCATAGGGAAGATAGAATATGAATAATTTTTCATCCTAGACATATGATTTAGGGCTGAACCCATAGTGGGAGTTGTAAGTTGAAGATGATGGAATTCTGGTAATTAAGAAATAGTAGTATATTTAGCAAAATAGTAAGGACAAAATAAATATTCCACATTCTGTTTGGAACACAAACAAGTTTCACAAAATCTTGGGCAAAGGGTAAAGTTTTATGAGTTTTGCAAATTCCAGTAGCAATTTGGAAAAGGAGATGGTGCCCTTCTCCACTGAGAAATATTTGGGAGACTATAGCAAGAAATGGTTTATAAGTAAGTTACGAACAAAAACAATTTGAATATTTATGGTAAATTATACACATGAGCCTGAAGACTCAGGAGAAATGGGGTTATATGCAAATGTGATTTTTACGTCTCTAAATAAAATTAAATTTTATTTTTAGATGCCCTATAATTTATTAGATTATTTTCTTTTGCTGAGATTTTTAGTTGTTTATAGTTCTTTGAATTTTGGTTTGAAAAATCAACTTAAATATGAGTTTTATTAAAATCTATTGTTATTTCTTAGGATTAATTCCTAAGAGTAAAATAAATGACTCAAAGGATGTATCCATTAGCAAATTACACTTCTAAAATATTCTTACCAGCTTATACCAAACCATATAAAACAGTAACTGAGAATTATAAGTAGTCAAAACAGTAATTTCATAAAAGTATGTATAAAAATGTTCTCTTTATTGAATACTTAGCAATTTCTGTTGGTTTTAATAGGTAAAAGTGGCATCTCATCACTTTGTTGCATTGCTGCATGTTTTTGTGTGCTATTGCTCAAGCTTTAGTGTGCTATCACATGTTTACTTTTACAATTCATTTATTCAATAATCCAGATTGTGCTCTAACTATGTACAAACCAGCACGATAGATGGAAGGATATAAGGAGGACTGAGAACAGAACAGAATCTGCTTCAGCATGTTTACAGGCCTATTAGAAGAAATTATTAATCAAATATTCTTAAAAATAAAGAGAAATTTAAACTATGAAAAATGCTGTGACTGGCATGTACTTTGAGAATCTATAAAGTCACATCTAATCTAAATTAGGAGGTTCGTAAGTTTCTCTGAAAGTGACATCTGAGCTGTCATCTGAAAAAGAAATGCATTTAACTACTGAAGAATTGGAAGAAGAGAATTTCAGGCAGAAGGAAAACTTTGTGGCAAAAATGTGTTCATTCATATACTTATAAACTTGAAAGAGGATCTGAGTGGTTGAAACACATCAGGCCAGTTGAATCCTTGTATGTAATGAAATTGTACTGGGTTATGAACATATTTCTTTCCTAAGAACAAGGAAAAATCATTGTAAGAGTTGAAGTCGGGTAAGGAAGCACATTCTCTGGTACATTTTGAAGACATTATTCTGTGTTACAATGGGCACTTGGGTTGATTCCACATCTTTGTGATCATGAATTGTGCTGCAATAAACATTCAAGAACAAATGTTCTTTTGGTAAAGTGACTTCTTTTCCTTTGGATAAATACCCAGTAGTGGAGTTGCTGGTGACAGAGGGTAGTAAAATTCATAGGAAATCAAGCAAGGGAAGTGAGAGGAGATATTGAGGAGGGGCAAAAATCCACCTACTGGGTTCAATGAATACTATTCAGGTGATGGGCACATTTGCAGCTTTGATTCAAGCCATATATCAAAAACACTTATACCCCCTTAATATTTTGAAATTAATGAAAGATTGCTATTGTAGTAGGTGGGAAAGATGTGAGGGTGGCTTGGACTAAGGAAGTGGGAGTAGGGACAAAAAAATGGCAATAAGTTTAGAGGTTATTTAGATAACTGGATGGATGCTTATACTATTTATTTAAATGGTGAATACTGAAAGAGGAAAGATAATGATATTCATGGAGTTTAAGGAGCCTAATGGACAATAGAAATGTCAAGGAGGTAACTGTGTATACAGGATACAGGACCAGAGCTCAAAAAGTGTTAGGGACAGGATTGCAAATCTGTGAACTGTTTGTTTTATGAGTTTTAGACCAAATACATGTATTATATATTAAAAAATTAAATCTAAAATTTTATAGAGTAAGAGAAATCTCTATACTCTGGTGCCAAAGTATATCTAAATAAATTTTTAATAACTCAGAATGTTAATTTAAAAATGACATAATAATGTGACATGATTTTAATAATTAAAGAAAATATATCCCTATATTTTCAATATATAATATACTATCCATGAGTGTGTTTATATACATATATGAATACACACACACACACATATATATAGAAAGAGCACGTACATACACATGAGGTCTGACAATTATGTTTGTGAACTTGCCATTGCACACTTATGTTGGCAGCACTGTACAAACAACTCACTAAGATTTTATAACCTTGGTATATCAGTGTCTCCAACTGTGTTCATGTGTGATGGTGTCTTGCTGGGTGACATACAATATTATTGTTTCATGTTTTTGTGTGCCATTGAGAGAATGCTGGAGCTTCAATTAGAGCAATGAGCGAACATTAAATTTTTTAAACTTGGCAAAAGTGGAAGTGAAATCAGGGATTTGTTAGTCCAAGTTGACAGGGGTAATGCTACAAAGAAAATGGTAGTGTACATATGGATTAGAGGTTTTTCAGAGGGAAGAGAAAGGATCACTAATGAAGAGAGATCATAGTGGTCAGTAATGAGCAGAGTTGATGAAAACATCACAAAAATTCATCAAATTATGTGTCAGAATCATTGGCTAACTGTGAGAAGCATAACAGACCATGTAAATATTGATACAGAAACAGGAAAATCATAACTGAAAATCTTGACATGAAAAGGTGTGGCTCTTGCATTGCAACAGTGTACCAGCTCACATGGTACTGTCTGTGAGGGAGTGTTTGGCCAATAAACCAATAACTGTATTGGAACACCCTTCCTACTCACCTGATCTGGCCCCCAAGGACTTTTTCTTTACTCAAAGATAAAGCCAATATTGAAAGGAAGACATTTTGATGACATTTAGTGTATTGAGAGTAATGATAGCTCTGATGACTGTTCCAGAAAAAGAGTTACAAAATTGCACTAGGCATTTAAGTGGTGCATAGCTTCCCAAGAGAAATACTTTGAAGATGACCACAGTGACATTCAACCATGAGGTATGGAGCATTTTTTCTAGTATGAACTCATGAACTTCGTTGTTAGACCTCATATATCACAAAACAAGGGAGGAGTTGCAATGTGGATGTGAAGGTTATATGTTGGGTATATGTGGGGAGAATAATTAAGGATAAATTTAACTTTCTGATACTTATATTTTTGATTTTTTGTGCTGTGAATATTTTTTATAATAAATGTGAAAAATTGTGTTTAATTGTAACACTAGGAAATGAGATGAGTCAGGATCAAAGACTCAAATTGGAATAAAAATGATTCCAAGAGTTTTTGTCATATATTTAAATTTTCAATTATCTGCTTCTCAAGCTATGAAAAGTTTGAGTGAGAAAAAGCACTTCTGGGGAAAATAAACTTTATCTTTTCTTGCACTTTTATCCTTCTATCAAACTGTCTGGAAACTGTGCTAAGATACATGTTCAGTACTGTGAGAATTTCACTCACTGAGTTCTTGGCTTTGTCACCATACTGTGGTCTACTTAACGGGATACTAAAGAAAAAGCTACAAAACCCTTTCTTTTGCATTTATAACAATATGATTGAGGGTACTGCACTCTTTACTATCCATATAAAGAATTCCTTGAAACTCAAGTACAAAAACTTCTTTAGCACTAAAAAAAAGTGTGTATGTCCTGTCTCTTTAGAAAATATAAACCATATTACTAATTTTATTTCCTTTTTTGTATGATTATCAAGAGCCTCAGAAAACATATTTGAAGTTCAACTTTCATAAGTGATTAGGTATTTTTCACCTGAATACTACATATCTACAGATTTATCCTGGTCTTTATGTCAGGATAAATAGATAAATATGTAAAATATCTAGTCTTGTTTAACATTTATGTATATGTTCCCAAATCGTAATTTTTCATTTATTTATATTTGTCTATTTATTTTATCTATTATTATGTGTCTCCTATAATCCAGAAGAAAACACATTTGATAGAAAAATGGGAGCTCTCTTCACTCGGAAGTGATAAAGTCAAGTCTAGATGAGTGGGGGCAGAAAGTAAAGGGAAACTTAGACCCAGGAAGTAGCATTGAGGAATCTATGTATTTAGTCATTATGTGCAGGCGGAGATTCAAAAATACAACCATGGAGGAGATGCCAAAGAGGGAGATCAGTAAATTTGGAAACTTCCAGGCAGTAGCCACCTATGAGGAATACTGCTCAAAGCTCAAACAAGTTGAGGGCTGAAATATCCACCAGATTTCATGACATGACTCTTTGGATAGAGTTTTGGGAAAATAATTCAGATCAGAATGGCTTGAAGAGCAAATAGCAGATAAGAACTGAAAATATAGAATATAGGCAACTGATAGTTTTATGCTTGTTAGACATTTATTTTTCATATCATTTTGGGGGTACAAGTCTGATTTTGTTACATAGATATAATGGGTAGTGGCTAAGTCAGGACTTTTAGTGTATCTATCACCAGATTAATATAATTATACCCATTGAGTGATTTCTCACCATCCACCCTCCCCCACCCCCACTTTTCCAAGTCTCTATTGTCAATCATTCCATGCTCTGTGTCCATGTGTACATATTATTCACCTCCCATTTATAAGTGAAAATGTGCAATATTTATCTTTCTGTGACTGACACTTAAGATAATGGCTTCCGATTCTATCCGTTTCTGTAAAGGACACAATTTCATTCTTTTACATGGCAGAATAGTATTTCATTATGTATAGATAGCATATTTTCTTTAATCAGTCACTTATTAGACATTTATTCTTTTGTGAACTTTTCTAGTCTGGTTAATGTATCCTTGATATCAACTGGAGTTTTGCTCATTATATAAGAGCCACCTCTGATTACATTTCACTCTGTGGCAATCTTGTGTTTATTCATTCAATTTAAATACACACACACACACATATGTATTGCTTTCACTGTGTGCTAATGATTAATTTTATATGAACTGGCACTAAGATTTTGACAGAAATTTTATGGCTCACTGCGTCAGTAATTTTAGAGGATGAAAATGGAGTATTTTTAAATCCTTGATAATAACGCCAAATTATAGAAAGAGTCAAAAGTTTCAGATAAATTTACTAAAAGCAATATTTCCCAAAACATGGTTTTAGTTATTATTTTGTAAATAATTAAAGCAAAAAGCCATTGATCCTAGGTTATCAAATTTATTGCCTATACTAAAGAATTAGTTGAGTGTGATTGTGAAACTAGTAAAGAATATTAATTGCCTGGTCAGTGACTTTCCTTAGGGTGAAGAAGAATGAGATTGACTCAAATTAAGGACTGATTGCAGGCAGAATGTAGTCTGAAGACCCCATTATTGGCAAGGGAAAACACCCCCAGAAAAAGAGAAAAATTAAAAAGTAAGCTGAGCCAATTGGAACAAAGAAAAGTCAGCTAGTTTGCCTTTAAACAGCTGCTGCTAAATTTCTTATCTGATCACATTTTGGGCTTTTCCTAGAACTCTGGCCTATTGGGCATACAGCTTACAAACACCCCTGCTAGATCTGTGAACACCTGAGGAACAATGGCCATAGAAGAGGCTATGGTAAGGCCTGGAAAGATACATTAACTAGGTCCTTTCCTGCCCAGGAAACAGACAAAGCAGATACCCATTGTGGAGATTTGCATTTGGCTGGGGCAGAGATCAGGGGAACAGCTTGAAGCCCCGAAATTTGGGCAGAACAGTTTATATCCCATATTGCAGAGGAAGACCCTCTGTGGTGGTGATGAGAGGAGAATTCCTCTCTCCCACCTATTCTTCAGAGGAGATTGACACCCATGGCATTTTACTTCTCAGGAAACTATTGGAGTTTAACCACTCCCTAGGAATCTGTGTGTGTGACCTCAGACAGGAGGCTGCCCCCACACAAGGCTCAGGTTCTGGATTTCTCAAGGGTGTTGAGACCCTTAAAGTTAATGATTATAAAAACAAAGAGACCTGATATGCTCACTCAGAGAAACTGCTGGTATCTTTGTTCCCTCCCTCAGCTTACCCTCTGGGCAAATAAAATCTGAGTGGAACAGATACTTGGGGCCATATCCAGAACCCCACAAACGGGTGGTAGTCTCCCAAGTTCCCACCTTTGAAAATTCTATTCTTTGTCTCTTGTCTCTTTCTTTCTCATCATTTCTAACTTTATATTTCTTCAGCCAGTACCTGTCACTTCCACAGGTCTTAGAGGACCCTGCCCTCAGGGCAGGACCCTGACAGCTCATAAAGGATTTTTAAAAAATTTACCAAAGCATTTTTATCTACAATATTTTTATCCATGATAACTTACCATAATACATTTAAATAATCTGCTATCAGATTGAAGCCACACTGTTTTTCATGATTGTATATTTTTATCTGTTCATAATAAATTTTAAAAGTCTTCCATAGAGATTTTATGAATACTTTACATAAATTAACTTTATGAAAAAGAATGAAATAGAATTCTTTGCTAAAGAATTAAAAAACTAGAACTGCATATAATATCAATTTTAATCTACTTAGCTATTATCATTATTTAGTTTGGTTAAGTATTCTTTTTCAAAATTATTCATGTCAGGTATGTCCTTGGGTTTAAAAAATGTAAAGTACATTTTTTGTTGATCTTAATGCTTTTGTACTATTAACTAAAACATAGTTAACTATTCCATTAAGATTTATAAGAAGGAAAAAGTAAATGCAACTTTTAAAATTATTTAATTAAATAATCATTTTAATACTGAACTGGAGTAGGTGACCTGAAATTTTTATTTTTACTACATGTGAGTAAAACTTCCTACAGTTTTTGACTTAAGTTCAAAACATGTGCTCAGAAAATGTTTAGAAGATATTCAACTATTTTCTAATATTCCATAGGACAAGTGGCATATGCCAACAATGAATAGTAATCACAATGTTTATATTATTATTAACTATTTTAATAATAATTTTCTACCTTCTACATTTTCAATAAAAACATAGTTAATACATTATATATGTAAGATGTGTTATATGTACATGTATAGGGTGACCAGACGTCCTGCTTTTTAACAATTTGTCCCAGGACCCTTGGCATTTTAAAAAAGTCCCGATTTTTGGAAAGAATGCATGAATGGGCGGGAGAACAGGAAGGGAATATATGGTTTTTGGCTGCCATGTGGCTATTTTGCGACATGAGTTTTATATTGCGATATGAGTTTTATATTATTTTTGTTAATTTTATAATGTTAAACTGTAATAATAACATATAATTGTTGAGAAGTGATTATTGAGAACTGCTTATCAAAGTTTGCATTGTTGTCAGGCCCTGCCCTGCCCCGTCTTCTGCCCCCCACATGTTGTCCTGCTTTACCAATGTTAAAATCTAGTCACCCTATACATGTAGGCTATACAGTATAAACAAGTGCCAAATACTAACTTGCTTAAAGGTAATGACTTTGTCTAATCAAACCCTGCCATTTCAGAACTTGTTAGGAGGCATATTAGTTTAGAGGGTAAGAGTAGCATGGGCCCTGAAGCAAACTGCAGTGGTTTGAATCTTGATTCTACTGCAAGATCTTGGAAAAGCTTAACATCTTTTAAATGAATGTTGTATCTAAATGTTACATTTCAAAATAGCAAATTGGGGAAGGTTGGTGGGGACAAATAATAAATCTTCATTGGCAAATAATTCTGCCTGTGTGTAGGAGATGGGGTGGTGGTGAAGTAGCCCTCCCAGCAAGAAGAAAATATATGGAACTGATAGATGATTTATTAGCCAGTACAAATGTAGTTCTGTAAGAAATTTGTAACAAAGCAGAAGGTAACAAGCTTCAGAATAAGACCAGAACCTGTGACTTCAGAACTGCAGTAGAGTTATTAGTATTATTTAGAAGGTGAAAACAGAAAGCAAGCAATTTTCCCAGAGCAGAAAGGGAGCATAACTTCAGAACATTTAAAGGAAGACTCATACTACATTAAATGTGTAACCATTCGGCTTAAAGTTCTCCATTTGTAATATAGGTGTTCATTAAGGAAACATCTATATGCTTTTTTAGGTCTGAAAGTTTAAGGGTAATAAGAGGTTGCAAGCATTTTACTGTAGCTGAAAGAAAACCATATGCACCTGAGTCAAAGCTGAAATTGTTTTTGCGTTCAAGGAATCTTTTGATTTTAGCCAGAGAGACAGAATGAATTGAATATAGTTTCCATTTAGGCTAGGATAATGCAGTTTAATTTATGTTAAATGGAGATGGAAACCGCTCAAAATTAAATAATTGAAGTGTTCACAATGCTGTATAAATGATTTATTCCTTTATCAATGATAAACAATTATTGATTATTTAACTTTCACAGTTATTTCAATAAAGCATTAATTGTATAAGAAAATATAATTTCTTTGAGCATATACTACTAACTATATTCTCAGTTATGGTCTATGCAAACATAACCAATGGCACTGTGACTCAGATATCAACCTCAGAAGGGTTAACTTTGCAAACTTTAACCTATAAAATGATTGCAAATGCCACAGGGTCATTTTTTCAGGTTCATATTTGATAAGACACCAAATGCAGACACCAATGCAGAAACATTCTATGGGTTGATAAACTATTGAGAGTTTGCCATTATATTTGTATAGTCTATAGTATTTGATTCTAAAAATTATCTTAAAAGGGTTTTTTCTATTCCTGGATTTCTTTTATCAACTATTGGCTCCCGTAAGAATATTCTTTTATATAAATTCTAAAAGGATTTTCAGTATTTGACTGAGTGTCCTTAAGATTTTGTAGTAAATTGTATGCACTATAATTTGGCATACTTTTCGTAAGTGAATGTTTTCTAATAAATAGAAAATATTCAGTAGTAGACTATTAATTCAAACCAGTGGTTTAATAAAATAGTACTACATGATCAGTTACAATAGCTTCAAGAGACCATTCCAGAAATGCTAGTAGGAAGAGTTTGGGGGAAAAATAAACATTTTTTTCTTCAGAAGTGAAATACTAGTTTCCCATGCACCAAAGTTTTCATTTATATTTCAAATTATTAACATTTCAAGAATATTGGAAGCATCTTATAGCATTACATGCCAATATCTCTCCCACTAATCATAACATTAAAAATCAACATACTTAGAATAAATAAAAAAGAAAGAAACCAAAACAAAAAAGGAAGATTGTCCTTTAAAGGACATTCATTTCTAGCTTGGTGGAGAAAGATTAATGGCAGTTCCACTTGTTCTCCTACCTGGGTCTGATTTTCATTCTTTGCATCACTTTTATCCCTAGCAGAAATAAGAGGTGAATATGTGTGGAAAAGCAGAGACAAAGGAGAAAGGAAAATTGACAACTTCAGAGCTTTTACTAAGTGTGATTTTATATTTATTTAAAATGAGGATTGGTGGCTACTAGTCACTGGTCCTTCCATCTAATCCTCTGGACCTGGCATATGAAAATATTCCTATACACTTATGTTTTTAATATTTAAGTGCTCATTATCTCAAAATAGTAACCACTGAGCATGGACTTATGGAAGGAACTTGCATAATGTGTTAAGAATAATATTTAGACATTTTATTAAAATAGGTTTGTCATTTTTTTAAAGTTCTTTTTTCTTTCCATAAATGAGAACATTGAGACTTAAAGTAACATGACCTCTATCCAGCCCCTATGTGGCTGCCCATCACAAATCTGAGACCTGACTCAAATGTTATCGTTCATTTTTACCACAATACTGAACATAAGTTTAACCAGCTTTTAATAACATGTAGGGATTTACTATTGTCTTTCCCTGAGTATTTCTATTTCATAATGTTCAATATGAGAAAGCAAGTGCACACAGGATTTTTAATAACTTAAATATGGGAAGAAATGTTTGAGGTTCATTTAGCTCCTATTAATTGTTTAAGCATCTCAGAATCTCAACTGCAGATGGGGGACCATTCCGACAAAATTATCTTCAACAGCTATAAAGCAGTGTGACTCATTTTAAACCATTAATTCCTTAGGCTTAATGTTGCCTTTGTGTGACAGATTTGGTCACAGCAGATCCAGGCACAGGTTTCACACAGACCCCCCCACAGGTTACTGGAAATTAAATCTAATCTGAGGCATGGTAGAAACTGCTAGCTGACAGCAGACCTTGGAGGGACCTCGCTGCCTCTGATAGATCCTCTGGTATTGGGAGGCCAAAGGACTGCTGGCCTTGGGGCCAGCTGAGGGAATAGGGAGGGGTAGAAATGAGGACCAGAACATCAGAGTAGGAGAAAAGGGTGGAGGGTGACTCAATGTCCATTTCTCTGTCAGACTAGTAACTGACAGAAAGAAAACAGGCCCCAAAGCACATTTTACAAAGAATGTACATTGTGTGCAATTGTTTGAAGTCATTGGAGAAAGTTTGCTAGTATTGTCTTCTAGTTAAGTTTGTCTTACTTGGAACGACTCTGTTTCGCATCTACTGATCCACCTTCTCCAGTCCCGCTAGACGGCCTTAATAGAGCTCAGGGCCTTGGGATTTGGGGAGGAGAGAGACCCTGGAAGCAGAAACTGGCTCGGCCACAGGCGGGCTCTAAATGGGTTAGTGGTCTCTTTCTCCAAGAACTCTTCCTTAGTGCCTGCACGTTTATAGATCCCGTCATGCCCCCATCTCCTTTGTAATCTTATCCCACTGCCCAGCTCCTTTCTCTCCCCTCTCTTTCCTCCCCGTCTTCTCACCTGTCCACCGCAATGGCCGTCATAGAGTAAATGCTGGCGAACACAGCCGTTATAGGAAAGAAGTTCTGGAAGCGGCAGTAGTTGGCCCCAAAGTACCACTCGCTATGCAGAGCGTAGATGAAGTTGACCAACGTGTTGAAGGCGGCCATGGAGGCGTCAGAGAAAGCCAGGTTTACGAGGAAGTAGTTGGTGACAGTCCTCATGCGCTTGTGAGCTAGAATGATCCAGATGACGATAAGATTTCCGAAAACGGCCACGGCCACCACCACTCCGTATGCCAGGGACCAGAGCGCGATGCGCCAGGACGGCTGCACAAATTGGTTGGTGAGGTTGGCTCGGGGCTGGGAGGGTGCGGGGGAAACCGCAGGCAGTCCCAGCGCCGAGGGGGAGGAGGAGAGGTTGCCGGCTTGGACCAGCAGTTGCAGCCACTCCGCCTCCAGGGTCCCCGGGGCGGCCCCCGCAGCTAGCGCCGCGCTCAGGTTCTGGGCGTCCGCGCCCATCGCTCCACCGCCGTCGGTCCAGTCCTTGGCTGCTGCCAGAGAGGCCATCGTCAAAGATGTGCAGCCCCCGGACCCCTCCACTCGCTCGCTGGCAGCAGGAGCCAAGGATTGCCCCGAAGTTCTTCTCTGCCTCTGGGTCACTTTGGTGCCAGGAGGGGAGAAAATGTCCTGCAGCCGGTGCCAGTTAAGAGATCCTTTGAGTCAGCAGGTGAACGGGAGAAAGAGCCTCACTTTTCCCCAGGAGCCTGCAGCTCTAGCCGCAGGAAGAATTAGGTGGTCTGCGGGAGAGAAATTAAAGGTCTGCCCCCAGAAGGCGGGGACTCAGGTCCCATTTCGGCGTCTGCACCAGCTTCCGGGCACTGGCTGGAGAACTGAGCCTCCTGCGCTGCGGGCGCGCTTTATAGTCTCCCGGAGCTCAAGCTTGTGACGCTCTTTTCGCGGCTACGATTGCGCTCCTTCCCTACATCCCGCCCTTAGAATCCCATTCATTCGCTACCCGTTGCCAAGCAGTTAAGCTTGGCGGGATGATGAGGACAAGGGAGGGCTGCACTTACTGGGCTGTAATTCAAATCTTTCCAAGATCTTTTAACTTCAGGCTAAGGGCCTTGTTCTTAGATATAGCGAGCTGTTCTTTACCATACCAATTCAACCATTCACCTGAGGCAAAGACACAACCCCGTTGATTTTTTTCAAAAAGAGTGTGAGTGTATGTAGCCTGCTGCCCATTGTGGGAATGGGGAGCCACACACTTAGATGTCCCTGGATTTTGGAATTTCATTCAGCTTCTGGCTCCTGTGTTTAAATTCTTACGTCTCAGATCTCCTTTTCTCTCCCACTTTTGACATCTGATGTCCACCCATTTCCCCTCTTCCTCTGCTCACTATCACCAGCCAGTGGTCCTCTCTACCCACCTTCCCTAGTAGGTAGGTAGAGTCTATACGATTTCTCCTGGAGATTTCTGTTCAGTATAGAATATCACAGCGAGGTAAATCAGAAATTCTGACGTAATTTTCCTTGAAACATGACAAGACTTAGATGTCTATATTTCCTTGGGTTGAATGTATCCTATGAACACTGTAAACTACATATATTTGGTTGTAGGATTCCACACAGACACTTGTTGCCTTGGTTTTCAACTGTGACATGAGGATGGGCTAACTAAAGAAATTACTTGGGTTTCTTGGGAAGATGGGTGGACCTGGCTCCTCAGCTTTACTTGACAGCAGGTGGGCTAGAGAATTCAGTGAGGTGCACTCTGGAAGGACATAGTCTGTGCTTAGAACAATCTCATGGGAAACTAACCAGGAGGTCCTACAGCCAAAATTCTCTTTTATTAGTATTTTGGAGGCAGATGTACAAATTTAAGGTTTAACATATTTTTAGCATCCTCTTGAATATTCTTGAACTCTTTAAATTTTTGTTTCCTCATTTGAAAAAGATTGGTGGGATCACGCCTATGGTTCATCCTATAAGGGTACGTGTGAATCTCTCTAAATGTAGAATACAAATGTCTTAACACAATAACTAAGAAAAAGACATGAAGGCTCTGTTAACCAGTTGGATGAAAGTATTTCAAATTGTATATAGAAACAGTACACTGTACCCCATTACAGTATTAATGTACACTGCTATGATTTAATTAAAAAAAGAAAAGAAAGGAAATAATAAAAAATGAAACAAACAAACAAACAAACAAACAAACAAAAAACCCATCCAACTTAAAGCATGATTGTAGGACAAATAGTTTCAACAAACTTCCTTCAACACCACCAGGCAGGAGGAAGACCTCAAAAACTGTTAGCCGTCTCCCCTCTAGTTATTGCTGTGAATTACACCTAAACATTTTCAGGTGAAATGTGTGAGAGTAGCAAGTTTTATCAAGAGAAGCTAACTTCTCTTGAAACTAACTTCATTAGTTTTCCAGTTCAGAATATTTTTCAGAAACCCTGCTATGATTATTGTACAAATGAACTTAAGGTAACCAGTGATGAATAGTGTTTCCTTCAACCATTTTTATGTCTGAATAGGTAGGGTATAGAAATCATTTTAAACAATCTGATAATAATTGTCACAGCCTTGACAAGACCCTCTCTCAAAATAAAGGCCTGTTGTCTATGATTGGTATCAAATCTCACTATTTCCTTTTTCTTCCCAGAGAGGCCTGTGAAAATATGTGACACATCAAAAGTAAAGTTAATAAAGATTTCACACTTGTTGCTTACTGATTTTAAATTAAACCATTTTTGAAAGATTGCTTCTTTCTTCCAGTTTACCAACTAGAAATCATTTGAGTTGCAAATGAAAGCTTCTTCCTTCCCCAATGATATCAAGGAGAAATTAAAAAATAACTCATTGTATGACACACACCATTTATTCAAGATTGCAAAATAGTTTATATGATGGCATGGCAATTAAGTCTAACTTAATTCAGATTACATTTTAACCTCAAATTACTTCATTGTGTAGAAATACATTCATTTCATTATGCATTGTTGCTTTACTTATACTTACAGAATATGATAAATGGCACTTTTGTTTTCATTGAGCTTATATAGAAGTATAATGGGCATTATAACAATGGTTATAATGACAACTATCATGGGATAATAATGAAATTGGAAGTAGAAACAATCAAAAAGTTTAAAAGAGTTTCTTTTGGATGAAGAGAGGGATTCAGTAAAAGGCTTTCCTTCTTAGATCTGTCTTACATGGCGAGAATCTCAGGGGATTCCAACAATGTAGTCAGTGACCGTTTATTGTCTGTCATTTGTTATATACGTACTAAAAAACTTCCTTTTGGGTGCTATGCTGGGTCCTGGGAGCACAGCAATGAAGCAGTTAGGTATGAATGCTACCCTCACAGAGCCTGGAGTCTAGCAGTGTTTTAGACATTAAAGCAAGCGTCCTCAAATGGCCAAGGACATTTATCTGGCCTGCTGGGTGTTTTTGCCACCACTGCTTGTCCTGCTTATCAGCCAACTCATCCCGGGCCTGCAGTCTGGCCCTCCAACAGTCTGAGGGACAGTGGACTGGCCTCCTGTTTAAAAAGCTTGAGGACCCCTGCATTAAAGCTTGTATAGGAGTAAGTATGGAGAAAAAGAACCGTGTCTAACTGCGTAGGAGGATGCCGTGCCCACTCATTCTGGATTTGGCCAGCTTCCTTGTAAAATTTTCTTTATGAGGGTGGATGAAGCAAAGTTTGAAAAGTAAAGACTGATTTACCAGAACAAATGCCCCCCTGAGATATCACCTAACCCCACTGAGAATGGCCCACATCACAAAATCTCAAAGCCACAGATGCTGGCCCGGATGTGGAGAGAAGGGAACACTTTTACACTGCTGGTGGGACTGCAAAATAACACAGCCTTTTTAGAAGGAAGTATGGAGAACCCTCAGAGAACTCAATCTAGACCTGCCATTTGATCCTGTAATCAATCCCATTGCTGGGCATCTACCCAGAAGAAAAAATAGTTCTATCATAAGGACATTTGCACTAGACTGTTTATTGATGCTCAATTTATAATTCCCAAATTGTGGAAGTAACCTAAATTCCCACCAATCCAGGAATGGATTGATAATCAGTGGTATAGTCCATAGTACCATGGAATACTATTCAGCCATTAAAAAGACGGAGACTTTACATCTTTTGTATTAACTTGGATGAAGTAGAAACACATTCTTCTTAGTAAAGTATCACAAGAATGGAGAAGCAAGAATTCAATGTACTTGATTCTAATATGAGGACAACTGATGCTAATACATGGGGGGGGTGGGACAATGGGGGAGCAGAGGGGGGGTGGGGGTCAAGGTATGTGACACAGCCCTTGGGGACAGGACACAATTATAAGAGGGACTTTACCTAACAAATACAAATGATGTAACCTGGTTCTTTGTACTTTTAATGAATCCCCCAACCATAAATAATAATAATAAGTAAATAAAAATTCTAACATGGCAAAAAAAAAATGAGCAGGTTTAGAAGAAAATGGCTGAAGATGAGCTTTCCTGACTAAGAAGAGAATTTGGTGAATAATCTTCTCATTGTAGTTCTGATTTCTGAATCCTGTTCTTATCTGAGCCCACTTAGCTGGTTTTATAATTCTTCCTTATTCATTTTTTTTAACCATAAGAACTCCAAAGTCTTAGCCTTAGATCCCTGAGGGAAGCAGCGAAGAGGCAGAAGAAATGATAGAATATCAGAAGCTAACTCTTATAGATAGGAACATATACGTTGTCACTTAAAACTTGAAAGTGTGTGCGAGCTTGCACCTATGCAAATGTATGAGGGCTCTGGTAGATGAGGCCATCATCACAGACAACTTGATAGGCTACGTCAATAGATTTTTGATGACGGCAAACTAAAATAATTTAATTGCTTAAATAAATGCAAATCAGCATCATTTTTGTGAACGCTTACTATTTATTCCTAATGACCAAGATTTATTTGTGTATTTTGTCACAAAGTATTATATTTAGAAAATTATATTTCTTCTAAATTGTATTTGCTTTCCCTGTTTTGCTTAGAATACATACTGGTAAAATGCCCTAGTCATTTACTATAATAAGAGACTGACTGGATATTTGTCATATGTTAATTACATTTTTCTTTCTTACAGCCCAGGGGAAATTACTGTGGTATATTTCATACTTGAATTTTTATTTTAGCAGGTCTCCCCAAAATAAGCATAATAGAGTAAAATTTCAGGTTATGTTGCTGGCTAGTGGAGGAGTTATTTTTTTGAAGACAAGAATGTCAGAATTTCAGATTTCTGTCTCTAACATCTGTCTTCTACTTGACAGTCCTCTTCCATTTTTAGTGTTGGTGAGATTTTTTTCTTTCTTATCAATTTCATAACCTAGTAGTCCAGCACTTTGACCCTTTCTTATATCTCTTTCCTTTATTTCATTAGAATTACATTGAGTTATATTATAGTCTAGCTACTAAGCCTTGCTGGCGCTTGATCAATCAATACACCTCCACTTAATTATGCCAACAGGTGCTCCTTAAAAATGCTTGCTTTTTTTTTTTTTCTTTTATCAGATACTCTTCCCCTGTGGGCCTGTCATTAATTCTCATTTCCAAAATTCTTAACAGTTCCTCAAATCTCTTCCTTTTTCCATCTTCCTTCCTATGCTCAGCAAATGATGCTATCTCCCATTCACCTAACAAAATTAAGAAAACATCAACCAATACATTTTTTTTTTTTTGAGACAGAGTCTTGCTGGGGCTAGAGTGCCATGAATTCATCATAGCTCATTGCAACCTCAAACTCCTGGCTCAAGAGATTATCCTGCCTCAGGCCCTCGAGTAGCTAAGACTAGAGGCAGGCACCACCATGCCTGGTGAGCCAATACAGCTGACATTTCTGTGTATTTTATCCATCTCTTTATCCTTCGTTACTGTCTCAGTGAAAGTGGTTTATTTCCTCCTAGAACCCATTTTTTGATAGGTACTATTTGTTCTTTTAATCTTTCCTCTTTCTTTTTTTCTTCAGTATCTCATCCTTTTTTCTCTTTTTCTTTAGTATTATAACATATCTAAGGATCTATATGAAAAGAGCCCTTTCTTGGCCATGTCCCCTTCTAATTGCTACTTATATCTCTTCTTCCATTCCTGGATGAGCTTCTTTAACAAATACCTAAATCCAATATTTCTACTTCCTCCCCACAAAATGTATTTTAAAGAAATAAATGCATGATACTCTCTGTCATGTCACTATCCTACCAGTTTGCATGTTAAAACAAATAGTCACTTTCTACCCTGTTACTTTCTTGACCTTCCTATAGCAGTAGCATTTGACATTTCTATTTCCCAGGACATTCATAAGAAAGTACCATAAACTGAGTAAGGAGGTTAAAACAACAGAAATTTCACTTTGAGAGGCTAAGACGGGTGGATTGCTTGAGTTTGAAACCAACCTGAGCAAGAGTAAGACCCCATCTCTACTAAAAACTAGCTGGATGTTGTGGTAGGCACCTGTAGTTCCTGCCACTCAGGAGACTGAAACCAGAGGATTGCTTGAGCCCAAGAGTTTCAGGTTACTGTGAGCTATGATGCCACAGGACTCTACCCAGGGCAGCAGAGTGAGAATCTGTCTCTAAAAACAAACAAACAAACAAACAAACAAACAAACAGAGAAAACAGTCGAAATTTATTTCCTCACAATTTAGGAGGCTGGAAGTCTGAGATGGAGTTGTGGGCTAGGTTAAAAGAGCCTATTCCATGTCTCTCTCCTGGCTTTTGTTGATTGCTGGCAACCTTTGGTGTCCCCATCTTGTAGATGCAGCATGGCGGTCTCTACTGCAGCCATCACATGGTGTTCTCCTGATGTTCCTTCATATCGACTTCCCTGTGTGTGTCTATGTGGACATTTCCCTGTCTTCTAAGAACCCCAATTGTTAGAGTAGGGCCAACAACTATTTCTTTCTTTTGTAAACATTCTCTTTCCAAACAAGGTCATAGTCACATGTACTGGAGGGTAGGACTTGACTGTATTCTTTTGAAGGGGTGGCATAATTCTGCCCACATCAGTCTGCCCTTGGGTTCCTCAAAATTCTTCCACTTCTCATATGCAAAGTGAATTCGCCCCATCCCAACATGCTCCAAAATCTTTACCCATTCTTCACCATTGACTTTAAGTCCAAAGTCTTATTTGAATATCAACTCAAAAATCCCTAAGTCCCATCATCTAAATCAAGCATGTGTGAGACTCTGGGGGTAATCCATCATTGGGCAAAATTCCTTTTTATTTGTAGTTCTTTGGAACTATGAAAGAAGTTATCTTTCTTCTAAAATACAATGGTGGAGCAAGCATAAGATAGACATTTTCATTTCAAAAGGGAAATGATGAAGGCACAAAGGGATAACTTGTCTACAGTAAGCTTGTAACCCAGCAAGGAAAAATTTATTGGATTTCAGGGCCTGAGAATTATCATCTAGGCTTGATGCTCTGTCCTATGGGTCTGTGGAAGCCCCACCTTGGTCTCAAATGCGTGACAAATAAATTACTCATATATTCACAAGGAGAAAAAGAATCTAAAGATATTTGCCTCAATGATAACAGAGGTTACTGATGGGTTTAGAATTGTTCATGGCTTGAATTTTTTATTTGTACACATCTCTGTTATTCTACATTTGTGTTGCTTATATAGTTTAAAAAATGAAATACTAAAAAATGTAAGTTACAAATAAAATGGTCTGGATTAGAAACTTTGATAATGAAAAGAAAGGAGAAAATAAAAATGATTTTTAGATCTGAATAACTAGTTGGAAGAAATATCTTCTTTATTGCCTTTCCAAACAAAAATCTCAAATGAACAATGACTTTCATTAAGGCTCTAATATTCTTTTTTTTTTTTTTTATTAAGGGCTCTAATATTCTTAACTAAAGAACTTACTAGCTAATTCAATCAGATGATATATTAGTGGTATTGCTATAATATTTTAAAAAATCAAAGTATATTTTAACAAATTTCAGAAATTATGCACTCATTATCACATTAATGTTCTGCATTTCAATAAATTGTGTCTTTGAAGTAACCAATAAACATCTCATCTCATATTTATTGTTTTTAATGTTAAAACATTGTAATTTTTAAAATATTTAATTTGTAAACTTTTTTTAAAGTTAATGCACATTTTAAATGTATAGTTTTGGGGGCACATGTGGTAACTTAATACATTCATATCATTTGTAAACATCAAATCAGTATACTTCCATATCACCTTAAATATTTGTCTTTATGCTAGAAACATATGAATTATTCTATTTTAACTATTTTGGAATATACAATGGATTATTGTAAATTACTGTTACTCTATTGATCTAATACAAAGTCTGATTTTTTCCCATCAAATCATCTATTTCATCAATTTCTTTTCATTTTCCGCTCATCCCTACCATTCCCAGACTCTGGTAACCACCTACCTACTCTCTGTCTTCATTAGATCCTCCTCTATTATTTACTTTTTACTGTTCTCTATTATTTATTTTTTACATTGAAGAACACAGCTTTGAAAATAGAGGTTAGGGACTGACTGGAGGCTCTGACTCTTTTAGTTAGCTGGTGTTACCTTCTTTGAGGCTCCATTTCATGCTCTGTAGAATTGTGATAACTATGTTTAATTATACTTCTTTTGTATAAAATCTTACTATAGATGGGGAGTAAATATATAATACCTATGTTAATTGAATTTAGCCCCTAAGCATGGAAACTGATTTTGATAAAAATAATAGTTAATACTTACTGAGTACTTTATTCCAGGTACTGTTCCAAGCATGTTATTTACATTAACTGACTTATTTGTATGTGCTAAGGATTCTATATGATGATATTACTATCATTTTGGATTAAAAAATGAGGCATAGAGAGATTAAATAACTTATCTGAAGTCACATGTAATATCTAGGAAATAGTGGAAGGTACAATTTTTCCCGAATCTGGTGTTTGAGTCTGGAATCTAAGTCACACTATCATACTAACTTTCCAGAAAAATCAAACCAACAATGTAAAGGTTGACTAAAGAATCCCATAAAAAGTTGAAACTACAACTGAGTGCAATTCAATACATTGTTCTTTCCCCAAATGGCTCTATTGAGAATCAGTTCATCTTCAAGAGAAAAGTAAAACAAAACAAACAGAGCATATAAAAAAAACTATTTTAAAAAATAAAACATGAACATTGTCTAATTAAAGTGGATGGTCCAAAGGTACCATTACTGTGCTCTCTGAAACAAACAAAAATAAATAAAAACTGAAAAGAAGGCTTCTTTAATAGAACTTGTGGATAATCTCAATTCTAGACTAGCACAAATGGAGCAGAGTTGATCCATCCAATCAAATACTGTATTAAGGACAAGGAGAGTGGTTGCCAAGTGGCAATAAATTGATGGAGATCAAAATTTTTCTAATATGTGAAATATTCAAAAGAAAGAAATGAAAAATTTTTTCCTTAGTCACTTAGTCCATTTTGTATTGTTCTAACAGAATACTTCAGACTGAGTAATTTATGAAAAAAGAAAAGAAGATTTTAGATCACAGGTCTTTAGGCTGAGAAGTTCAAGGACATGGCCCCAGTATTTGGTGAGTTGATACTACATCATAACATGGCAGACACAGTTGAAAAAGAAGTCATCACATTGTGAAGAGAGAAAACCCTAGGGGTGTTCTGGCTTTATACAAATTCTTTGGAAAAGTTCTCAGAGAAGGAAAACTCACTTGTTACCAGGCCATTCATAAGGGATTGGCCCATAACCCAAACTCTTCCCACAAGGCCCTACTCCCAGTGCTGCCCCATCAGAGATCAAATATCAACATAAGTTTTTCTGGGGACAATCTCAAACCATAGCACTTAGAATTGAATTCTGGTTGCTCCAAAGGACTGTGTGAGCATTTTTGAGACCTACATAACAAGAAAAGTTGGCAGGTGTAGTAAAATTAAGTGAACACATGGGAATTCAAGTCATTTGCCAGAACAGTTTTTAGAATGACATAGAGTAAAGGTAAAGTGTAATTGTCAAACTGTTTTACAGTTGCTGCTTTAGAGGGCCCAGAAAATTAAGGAGATATTATACCATAAAAATTAAAGATGGGAGCTTCATTATAAGGTAGTAAAAGTTCATACTCACTCCACAGTAGATCATTCATCAGAAAGTGTTCATGGTAACAGAATTACAGAACTACACTCAACCTTTCTATTACCAAGACCACAACTTAGACTTTTACCTTACACTGTTTTGGAAAACAGCTGGCTCAGAAAGAACAACTTCCACCCCACCCCCCTACACGTTCAAAAGTAAAAAATAATTAACAAAACACCATCGAATATCTCTTCAAAGATTTTATTCAAAATAAAAAATTAAAAGAAGAAAAGAAACATGGTCAAGAAATCTAAGATAAAGAATAAGTAGCTTTAAAAGACAGTAAAATTTATGAGTGGAAGCTAATGAAAATTAGAGTAATAGTCATTAAATTAAACCACAAGAAAAATATGAAAAAAACATAAGAGGTACAGAAATAAAAGATTCTTATTGCAAGACACAGAACATAAAGGGCAAGTTTGAAAAGAATCAAACATAATTTTGTAGGTAAAAGTAAAAATAATTTAACAAGATTATAAAGAAAATTATGGCCACAGAAGAAAAAAGGTAATCTGACATATGTATAAATAGTTCTGAAGAAGGGCAGCACCTATGGCTCAAAAGAGTAGGGTGCCAGCCCCATATGCCAGGGGTGGTGGGTTCATATATATATAATATATATATGTGTATACAGTATATATGTGTGCGCATATGTGTATATATACACACGGTAGAACCTCTGTAAATTGACCACAATTTACTATGACAAACTGGTCAACATACAGAGGTGATCCACATAAGGAACCAGGCCTCTTGCACTGATATAGTGCATTTCTGATCTGTGAAAATTAGGTCAACTTAAGGAAGTCATCATTGTAGGGACCTGGTCAACTCTGAAGGTTCTATTGTATATAATATGACAGGAAATTTTTCCTTATAGAAAGCAACTAAATTTAGATTTAGAAAGATTTGTTATGCCACAAAGTTTACAAAAAAGAATCAAGTCAAGGTGTATTCAAATTAAGTTAGTATAACTCTGGATAAGGAAATAATATTTTGTATAAGAGACAAAAAACATTAAATTACTCCTATGTTTAGTCAATCAATTAGGACTTTAAATTTTACCAAACATCACCTACTGTAAGACAGTTGAGAAATTCTCCAGATTTCCTTCTTCAAAGTTTAAATAAAAGTATGATCCAAGAAATTAATATACATTTTTCCATAATGGAAGTATTTCAGGAACATTTATAATGACATCAGAGTAGAAATGCCTGTGCATTATTAGTGCTAACATCTCTATTTGACGGATATAAACACTGAATAACAGTGAAGTAATTTGAAACTGAACTGTCAGGGTGCGAATTAAAATCCAGGTGTTCCAACAGCAAAGTTCACAGTCTTAATCCCCAGGCTTTGGCTTCGATTTAATTGAGAAGTCTGTGGAAGAGGCTAATGTGGTTTTTCTATATTGAATCATTGCACAGCGTAAAACTGGGTGAAACAAACAAACAAACAAAAAATGCAACAATTTCTAAAAGGCAAACAAAAGAGAATATCTTTCAAAATTATTTCTATTTGAATTGATATTTAACTTGCATTACCATAACAGTCAAATATTTTGAATGTCACCTCTGACTGATAGGATTCTTATAGATTTACACATAAACAAAACTCACATGAGTGTATTTCCTTTGATGGCTTCATTATTAATCCGAAAATCACAGATTTCTAATAGGATCAAACCTCTTGACAGAAAAAGATGAAAGATTTCTAGTAAACTGTGACCCAATATATAATGGTGATATGTTTACAAAAGTATGTGGTCAAGGGCAAGAGGTTTCTCTCTCTCTTTCCTTCAACAAGAAATCCAATCTTATTTTTATAGGTATATTTTAAGAAAAATCTATTATTTGCACAATTGGTATTTAGTGCTAAAAAGTGGGAGAACTGTATTAATTTTGAAATAAACCTCATAGCCTCATTATTTTTATGGTTTTCTTTTTTTATTGTTTGGAATTCATTGGGGGTACAAAGAATTAAGTTACACTGATTGCTTTTGTTAGGTAAAGTCCCTCTTATAATTGTGTCCCACCCCCAAGATCCTTCATTCCCCTCCTACCTCCCTCATTTTCCTACCCCCCACCTTGTACTAGGTCATCTACTACCTTCATATTAGAATTAAGTACATTGGATTTTTGCTTCTCCATTCTTGTGATGCTTTACTAAGAAGAATGTGTTCCGCCTCAATCCAGGTTAATACAAAGGATGTAAACTCTCCATCTTTTTTAATGGCTGAACAGTATTCCATGGCATACATATACTACAGCTTGTTATCTATTCCTAGGTTGGTGGGCATTTAGGTTGTTTCCACATTTTGGCACTTGTAAATTGAGCTGTGATAAATGGTCTAGTGCAAATATGTCCTTATGTTAAACTGATTTTTTTTTCCTTTGGGGTAGATGCCTAGTAATGGGATTGCAGGATCAAATGGAAGGCCTAGTCTGAGTTCTGTGAGGATCGGACATACTTCCCTGTTTGCAGTCCCATCAGCAGTGTAAAAGTGTTCCCTTCTTTGCACATTCACGCAAAACAAAATTCTCAGAGTAGTGGAAGCTCCATAGATTCAAAGTTATTTTAGAGTCAAATAAAGCTGTAGGTAAATTTGAAAAATCTTGAAAAATAAAAGTTTTCTAAATCTTTAGGAGATTTCTAAAGCATTAAAAATGGGAGTTATTTTATCTAAATGAATATAAATAAGTGTAACTCTATCATCTCCCCATTGTATCATTGGTCTCCCATGTGGTACGTTTACTTCATGCAGTGCTGGAGAGGATTCATTAGGATGTGGGAGGACATATTAGCACTGTTATGAATTTTTATTTTATCCTTTAAATGTTGGTAATATTTTTTAAAAATTTATATAATACATTAGTAAAGTAGAACAAGGACAAACATAATTTATACAGTAATGATACATGCATATGTAAACACATGCTGATATTTCCACCATGGGGATCTGTTTTGACAGATTTTATGCTATGATTCTCTTCCCTATCTCCCTTGGCTCACTGATACCACCATTCTCCACTAGCACAGAAGGTGCATAACTCTCTGCCTCTGCAGACTTTCGCCTCTCGGCCTCAACTCTCGGGACTACAGGATACTGGAATGACAGAAAACTACATTTACTCTTTTGTTTGTTCCATCTTCCTAAGTTTCAGTGACAGTATGAAAAGTGGGGTTACATAATGCATTTCTTTTAACCTTAGGCAATTATCGTTGCAATTTACACTCTAACGTGGCAGATTCTTAATCCAACACATTGATGTCTTGCATTCTGTTTAGCAGGCATTAATCCTTTATCCAGAGATTTTTAATTACCTCTAAATACTAGACTAATGGACTTTTTTTTTTTTTTAGCTGTGTTAAGGGAGATCAAGTATAAAAATTTCGGGGGTGGGCTTGAATAAATCATTTTTAAATTGGGAAAAATTCTGATCATAGTGTTTGCAATGTTTATCAGTATTCTTTTAGTTGGTATGGATTTTTATCTGACCATTAGAAATGTTATTTGCTGTGCTGTAAACAAGACTGACTTTCTGAAATCTTAGAAAGGCGACTTACAAAGGCTGCAGGATATTTATAGAGCTAACTCCTCAGACAAGGGTTTATAGAACCCACTTGTCTTTCTGAGCTTGGAGGAAACTAATTGCTTCGTCTGCATAAATCATTGTTTGGATGGCTGAAAAAATAGCATCAGTGGAGAGGTGATTTAACTCAAAGTATGCAGAAGTCTCTTTTGGGGAGGACCCGATTAAGATCACTTAATCCACATCCCTTAGAGATGGAGCAAATAAGTCGGTGGAATTGGCAGGAGCTCATTAGCATTTGTATAGGTAAAATGGCCTGGGGTAGTGAAGAAAATTTATTAACATTGCTGGACACTGATGCCAAATATACTGTCATACTTAAACCTGAGAACAAAAATTTAAAAGTTTATATAATGAAATAAGCAGGATATAGTGATTCAACAACATAAAGCTTTCAGGTAAAAGGATGGCTCATAATAGGAATTTATAAGTGAAAGTTACGTATGACCATTGCCTCGTACTTACTAGAATATTATTGGAATAAATTCAATATTGAAGGAGAGAAGCTTCCCTTCCACCATTGGAATAAAGATATTATGCACATTTGCTCTTCATCCGGTTTTAAACGGGCATGCTATCTCAAAATCTTAACAACTCTCTAAACTCACTCAGTGGTTAAGTTAAAACAATGGAGAATACATAGGAGCCATAAAGAAATTTTATTGTAATTTAAGATCCACTGTATTTTATGAAGATATTAGTACCACCAACTCCTGGTGTAATATTTCTGATAAGAGGAGATACTGATACTGGAGGTTAGCAAAAGTTTATGGAAAACCAAATAGAGTAATGTTTCACACTGCATTAGCTGTGCCAACATGATATCAATAATTCATTCATGTGGATGGGCTCTGATGTACATTTATTATGCTTTCACAAGGATATTTAAATTCTGATCGCCAAAACCTGGGGAGAAGAGAGTTAGATTTGATTCAGTTGAAATTAAAGAAACCCTATTCTATTGATGCCATAATTTTGATACCACAATTTGAGACCAAGCCAGGGGTGAATTAGAAACCCTTGAAAATCATATGACCACCACGGGATGGTTAATTAACCCGACCAAATTTTAGGACTTAGAGCAAATAGGAAAATTCTGAGGTCCATTTGCACGTAAACAACTGGAGACATCCCTTAGACAACCAAAAATAAGTTACTGCATTCGTCAGACCCAAAGTCAAAAAAAGAAGCAGAAACACTGATTTTATTTTTTAGTTTCTGAAGAAAATACATACAATATCTGGAAATTTTACTAACCCCTATTTTCAAAGTTACCAGGAAAAAGTAATTTGAAAGGGCAGCTAGTTATTGGACTTTAATTGAAACTGCTTCTGTTGCTGAATGGCATACAGTTATTCTGAGACCTGAAATACCCATCACAGCCTGGGTTATATTATATCATCATTGCAACTGACAGAGAAGTACCGTGCACCCGGAGACTTTCCTCATTGCGTGGAAACAGTATATTCAAAAATGTGCAAAAAGGGAAACCACTGAGGGGAGCAATCACATAAATGAACATGTAGCTGCTATGTCTTTGGGTCTTCCGTTAACATCTTTTTGAGGAATTTCCTAAACATTTGGTTACAGGGGCCTGTTCCAACAGTTGTCTGAGAATGACAAAATACAACACAGTTTATAGGTGTTTCAAGAATAGAGGGTTAACGCTCAGTTTGGAATGCGTCTACTCTGTGAGTGGTTACTGGTTACACATAAATGAGAGGGAAATGATAAATTCCCTCAGTGGGCAGAATTAATGGTATCAGATTGTAACAATAACGATATAGTATTGAGTTTTTATCATCTAAAGGGCAATGTTTTTATTGCAGTTGTATGGAACAAGAGACTGGGTAATAGCCCATTTTGTCATCCACAAAATGTTGGAAAAATTTGAAAATTTGAAAATTTGAATGGGCAATTGAAATAGCTGTTCACTACATGGAGGGTAGTAAGAAACTAAAAGGTTGGCCTGCCCAATTCATTAATGCATGTTATAACTTATAATAACTTATAACTTATAATATTAATGCATGTTATAACTTATAATCCTGAACTACCAAGGGGGTTCAGGATTAGATAGATTGTTGAGACGTTGTGGGGAAAATAGGAAAGATGATGTGAGGGGTGATATAGACACATATGTAAATAATTGCCCTCTTTCTAATTTATTTTTCTGCCTAATTCTTCATTGTGAAATCTGAATTACATTTATGGGGTTAAAAGGAAGAAATTATTGTTAACCCATGACAATGTCTTTAAAGGAAAGTGAAATAAAAAGTGAAAAAAATTTCTTTAAGAGAAAATTAGAAAAAGTAGACATGCAAAGAATACCCAAGATACCGTGAAAAGTAAAGCAAAAAAAAAATGAAATTTAATAGAACAAATACTAATAACTGTGGTTAAACATATCTGAGACAAAATGTTACTTAAACCTATGTATTGGAAGAGTTGTATTATAAGGGAATTTCAGCTGGGAATGATCAACAAAGCTTAACCCATAAAACCCAGTGAAGTCACAGATTTTTCAAAAGGAACTTGGCAACCAGAGGAAAAACATTTTATAAATGGGAAAAAGGCACTTCTTGTAAATATTTATGAAAGACATTTCATAGGGAAATACAGTGAAGCAATTTATGAAAGATATTCAAAGAAGCCAAGACTTCATATTCAGCCAAACAATGAAGACTACAGGCAATTATGAATGTAAAAGATATTGAATAATAAGTTCTTATCAAATATTTATAAAAACCTTCTCGATAATTACTTTAGGAATTTGAGTAATCATAACAGAAACATTTTAATCATTTGTCATAGTGAGTATAAAGTACATGACAGTACAATTATGCTACACGTTCAGGATGATAACGAGAAAACTGTTTGTAAATGCAAATCCTACAACATTATAGACAAATAAAAAGAAGGGACCTAGACCATAATATAACTTTTGTTATTAAATAATTAATTTTTGTTGATACATAATGGATTTTCATATTTTCAGACTACATATGACAGTTTGATATATTCATAGGATGGGTAAAATCAAAACAAAGTAATTGGGCTGTCATAAATATTTAAATTTTCTTTAGGCTGGACACATTCAAATTATTCTCTTCTAGTCATGTTTAAATATATAATAAATTATTGTTTAATATAGCCATTCTACTAATTTATGGAACACTGGGTCTCATTCATTCCTTACATCTTTATTTCTGTACTCATTGATCAGTCTCTCTTCTTCCTCTCCACTCCTTACCCTTCAAGGCTGCTGGTAAACACCACTCTCTGTCTTCATGAGATCCACTCTTTTAGCCTCCACATAGAGTGGGAACATGTGCTATTTCTTTCTGTTTCTGGCTTCTTTCACTTAACATAATGACCAGTTCCATCCCTATTGCTGTAAATGACAGAATCTCATTCTTTTTATGGTTGAATAATATTCTCACATGTATATACACATTTTCTTTATCCAGTCACCCACTGAGGACCACACTGAATATCACTGCAATAAACATGAGAATGCAGATAGATTGACTCCCTTTCTTTTGAATACATACCTAGCAGTGGGATTGCTGGATCATATGGTAGTTCTATTTTTAGTTTTTGAGGAACTTCTATACTGTTTCCCATAGAAGATATACTAATTTTCATTCCCACCAACAGAGAACAAGGGTTCCCCTTTCTCCACATCCTCACCAGAATTTGTTATTGCCTGTATTTTGTATAAAAGTCATCTTAACTGGTGTGAGATGATATCTTATTGTAGTTTTGATTTGCATCTCTGATGATTAGTGATGTTGACCACTGTTTTCACATACCTATTGTCCATTTGTGTTTCTTCTTTTGAGAGGGATTTGCTTGTATCTTTTGGCCATTTTTAATTGGATCATTTGTTTTTTGTTTGTTTGTTTGCTATTGAGTTGTTTGCGCTCCTATATACTCTGGTTATCAATCTGTTGTCAAATGGGTAGTTAGCAAATATTTTTTCCCATTCTGTGGGTTGACTCTTCACTTTGTTGATTATTTTCTTTTTTGGGAAGAAATGCGCTCCCTCTCTCTCGCCTATTTTTATTTCTGTTTACTAGGCTTTACTCAAAAAGTCTTTGCCAGACCAATGTCCTGGAGTGCTTCCCTAAAGTTTTCTTCTAATAGTTTCACAGTTTTGAGTCTTACATTTAAGTCTTCAGTCCATTTTTACTTGATTTTTGCATGTGGTGAGAGATATAAATCTAGTTTCTTTCTTCTGCATATGTTTATTCAGGTTTCTTGGCAGCATTTATTAAGCTGTTTTTCCCACAGGTGTGTTCTTGGTGCCTCTGTTGAAAATTAGATGTCAGGGTGGTGCCCATAGCTCAGTGGGTAGGGCTCCAGCCACATACACCTATGCTGGCAGGTTCGAAACTGGCCCCAGCTAAAAGCAACAATGACAGCTGCAACAACAATAACAAAATAGCCAGTCGTTGCGGCAGGCGCCTATAGTCCCAGTTATTTGGGAGGCTGAGGCAAGACAATCACTTAAAAGCAAAAGTTTGCAGTTGCTGTGAACTGTGACGCTACCGCACTCTACCCAGGGCAACAGCTTGGGACTCTGTCTCAAAACAAAACAAAAAAAATTAGGTGGCCATAAATACATAAGAGTATTTTTTCTCTAATCTGTCCCATTGGTCTATCTGTCTGTTTTTATGCTAGTACCATAATATTTTGGTTATTGTAGACATGTAACATAATTTGAAATTAGATAATGTGATGCCTTTAGCTTTATTCCTTCTGTGCAAGATCCTTGGTTATTTGTTGTCTTTTTTGGCTCATATATATTTTGAGGTTTTTTTCTATTTTGTAAACAATGTTATTGGTATTTTTTATTAGAATTGCATTGAATATGTAAATGGATTTATTATCATAAATATATTTAAAGATATTCTCTAATTTATGACCTAGAAATATTTTTCCATTTTTATATGCTTTTCAGTTTCTTTCATCAGTGTCTTGTAGTTTTCCTTATGGACAGTGTTCATGTCTTTGGCTAAATTTATTCCAGCTATTTTATATTTCTGTAGCTATTGTAAATAGGATTGCTTTTTTGATTTCTTTTTCAGATTGTTGGCTGTTTGCACATATAAGTGCTATTCATTTTGGTATGATATTGTTGTATCTTGCAACTTTAGTGGATTTATTTATCAGTTTTAATGAATTTTTTGTGGAGTTTTTAGGGTTTTCTAAATATATGATTATGCCATCTGTGAGCAAGGATATGATATTTTCTCCCTTTCTAATTTGAATGCCTTTTCTTTCTTTCTCTTAACTGATTGCTCTGGCTAGGACTTCTATTATTATCTTGAATAAAAGTATCTTATTTCAGATCTTATAAGAAAGGTTTTCATTTTTTCATTTAGTATGATATTAGCCATGGGTTTGGACTTGTCAAATATTTCCTTTATTGCCTTTTTTATTTCCTTGAGAGATAGTGACTCACTTTGTTGCCCAGGCTGGAGCCCTGATTGCAGTTCACTGTGACCTCACACTCATAACCTTAAGCCGTCCTCATACCTCGGTCTCCCACAGTGCCACCATTGAAGCCTTAGACTAGCCTAAGTTTTGTTAATTTTTTTAAAAAAAATAAACTTTTAATCCTGTTAATCTTTTGTATTTTAAAGTCTCAACTTCATTTATTTCTACTCTGATTTGTATTATTTGTTTCTTTTTATAAATTTGGGCTTGTCTTGTTATTGCTTTTCTAGTTACTTGAGGTACATTATTAGGTTATTTAAAGTCTTCCACTGTTTATCTGTAGGTGTTCATTGATACAGAGTTCCCTTTTACCACTAATTTTGCTTTACTCCGTAGATTTTGGTATGTCGTATTTTTATTTGCATTCATTTCAAGAATTTTTAATTTACTTTTTTACTTCTTAATTGATCCATTGATTGTCTACAGACATATTGTATAATTTCTGTGTTTGTATAGTCTCCAAGGTTTGTATTGTTATCACTTTCTAGCTTTATTCCACTGTGGTCAAAAAAATTACTTGATATAATTTCAGCTATTTTGAATTTGTTGAGACTTGTTCTGTGTTCTAATATATGTTCTGTTTGGGGGAATGTTTATTTGCTGATGAAGAGAATGTGTATTCTACAAAGTTGGGTAAAATATCCCATTAATGTCAAGTTAGGCATATTTGATCTAGTGTGTTGTTTAACTCAGACATTTCTTTGTTGATTTTCTGCATGAATGATCGGTCCCTTACTGAGAGTGGGGTAATGAAGTCTCCCACTGTCACTGTATTGTATTCTGTCTTTCCCTTTATATCTACTAATATTTTCCTTTATATACTTGGGTGCCCCTGTCTTGAGTACATAGATATTTAATTCCTGTATCCTTAGATATTGGCCTTATTTGTCTCTTTTTATGATTTTTGACTAGTTTATTTCAATCTTTACAATCTATTAATAGTTATTCCCACTTTTTAAAAAAAATTTGTTTCTAGTTGCATGGAATGTCCTTTCCCACCCCTTCACTTTCAGTCTATGTGTATCTTTTTAGTGTGTTTCTTGTAAGTTTATAGTTGGCTTTTATTTCCTTATCTATTTAGCCTCTCTCTGTCTTTTGACAGAGGGTTTAGTCCATTTACCTTCAGTGTAATTATTGATTATTAGGTAAGGATTTACTACCAAAGTCTTGTTACTTGTTCTATGGTTGCTTCTCTGAAGTCTCAGAAGAAAGAAATAAGAGAAAGTGAATTGAGAATCTGTTTTCCCACTTCAATAAAATTAGATTATGTCTTTTAAAAATTTGTTGGGAGGAAAACAATCCATTGTTAAAAAGTTTACAAACAACTGCTCTGGTGAGTCTGGTAGCCTCTAGTGAGTGATGTTATGCTGACTAATTATGGTAGCAGACTGTACAACTGAGTTGAATAAGTAACAAAAACCACTGTTCAAAAGTAAACATTAATTTTTCTGAATATATTAGGAATAAAGTCAATAATTTGCGTTTTGAGAGTTAAATATGCTTATATTTAATCAAATTTATTCTTCCAGGGAAGTGAGTAAGATAATTCCAATTAATTCTTTCAGGAGATATTTAAGAGTATCATTTAGAAGTACTTTCTTGGTTATTTCAAAATTGGGACATTATTTTTCTACTAATATTTTTTAAGTCATTTCTTTACAAAATATGTAGATAAAATAATTAAATTACAGAGATTACAATATTCACAAAAGAGAGGCACAAAATTAGGATGGAATCCACAAATATGGGGGAAAAAAACTTTAGCAAAAGAAAATTGATTTCATTAACTGTAAAGCAGCTGACTACCTTGAATCAGAGTTTTTGGTCTAAAACAAAGAAAAAACTTCGGCAAATATTAATAGGCAGAACAAGCAAGCAAAGAGACAGAAAAAAATGCTTATAGGCTTAATTTTGAACAAGAACATAAATAAATTTAAGGCACTAATTCTGTACTGTCCAACCTGGTAGCCATGAGTCACATGTGGCTAGCCATGCTTGCAATGTGGTCAGTGCAAACAGAGATGTGTATGAAGTATGAAATACACACTGGGATTTGAATACTTAATATGAAAAAGAGAGTCAAAGGTTTAAATAATTTTATATTGATTACATACAGAGAGATAAAGTTTTGGACTTACACAGTTATTTTCTTCTTTGTGATATTGATAATTAATTTTATATGTTCAAATAATAAACTACATATAACTCACACATTAGAATTTGGTTCATTCTTACCAGATCTTACAGCATTTTTTAAGTCTTTTCTATAAAAGAAATCTTTCAGATATTGAACTGGGTGAAACTTATTTGGTTATTAGAGTCAAATTTGTAAACTTAGTTCTTAATTGAATTAGATTAAAGAGTACTATTGAAAATTATTATGTATATTGCACATAATCTGTCCTTAAGGGAAATAAAATTAAATACTATCTTGACAAGTATACAATTAATTCATCATTACAATACATATTTTGGAGACTCTCCACACTGTGTGTCATTATGTTAGATTCAGAAAATATTTTGAACTGCCAAATGTTTCACGTGCCCGAAGAGGTCACAATAAAAATCAGAGAATTGGAAAATCATGTTGGTTTTGGTTGATGACATGCACTTTATGACACAGATGGCTAATTGTTAATACTATGTGTCAGGAACTGTTTGAGGCTGTACATTATTCACTTATTATCAGCGTAATAAGCTTATGAGTTTGGTACTTTTATTATCTTCCTTCTAAAGATGAGAAAAATCGACTCAAGGAAGTTAAGTGATATAACTCACAACTGTTTGAGTGAATGAAGAAGGATCTACACTCCGCAGTCTGACTCTAGAAACCACACATTCAACTCTTGCATATAAATTTTTATTTTGCAGGAATAAATAAGCTCCATTTTTTCTTGCATCATCTAATAACCTTAAATCCATAAATATTGGAAGTATTGGACTCTGACTGTAAAGCAGGAGTCCTCAAACTTTTTAAACGGGGGCCAGTTCACTGTCCCTCAGGCCATTGGAGGGCTGGACTGCAGGCCCCAGGATGAGTTGGCTGCTAAAGCAGAACAGGCAGGGGCAGGAAAAACACCTGGTGGGCCGGATAAATGTCCTAGGTGGGCTGCAGTTTGAGGACATTTGCTATAAAGCCTTAAGGAGATAAATTGTACAGGCTAAAAAAACTGTAAATAAATTTTTGAACTTTACACAGTATTACAGTTTTGCCCTTGTAGATATTAGTTGTGTAATTATAAATTTATCTTTAAAAACTATAATAAAATACCTAAGTATATTAAAAATATTCATAAATAGAAATTTCACAGTGGGACATGGGAAGAATTAATACTGAATGAGGGAGAGCTGGGGAGGACTCAGAATGTTGGATTTGAAGTGATAGTCTCAGTAATTCGTGATTTGATTTTCTAGCTTAACTCAACTGGAGGATAAGTTTTAGTTTCTAAATATTTTTCTCATTAAAATTAAGCAGAAAATTTTATATAATCAACAGCTTTCAGTTCTAGGGCAGGTAAAATACACAGAAAACAATCATATCTTATTATTATAAAAGCAAGAAAATGTTCAAAGTTTGATAGAATGATAGCAAAAGGCAAATAGCCAGCTTGAAGGGACATCTACTGGTTAAACTGGGCCAAATTAATGTAAAGCAGTAATGATAATAATGCATAATGTATTGAACATAATAAAATCATGACATCATTTTCATAATTAAAAAATGGCAGAAACTTTCCATTTTCTTTACAAAAAATATGGTGAGATGGTAGGAAAAACCATCATTTTGTATCCCCTGTATATTCAATTTTAGCCTATCATCAATTGCTGTTCAAATCCATACAAAATAAAGAATTTATATTGCTTAATGCTTTTATTCTGGTGTTATTTTTAAAACACATCTTTCAAAGAGCAACATTTCTTATATTTAGGACGTTTCCAATTTATTTTACCATAAAACTGCTACATGACTTGAAGGTTGTATTTTTCAATGACTGTTCAGCAGTTTTTGAAGGGGTGAGAAACTCTGACAATAGCTATATTCAACCACAACTATCACCACAGAAAGATTATTACCAAACTGCCTAATAAAATGTCACAGTGCTATTCTCTTCTATTACACATTTCCTTGAAAAGGAGGGAGCCTCAGACAACTATCATTTATGAAACCAACAGTTAGATGCTTGTATAGAACAAATGATTATGTTCACATAATTAATGGGGTCATTAGTCAATTAATTTTGGACTCCTTTTGTGCCAAATAATCTTATTGGATTTTAACTAGTAACATTAAGTTAGTAAAAGATTAAGTGCTACGGTTTATTTTTTTAAACTTTAAATGCTCAGCCAGTAACTGAGCATTAAAGTATTAAAAGGTTAAGAGCTGGGTGGCACCTGTGGCTTAAAGGAGTAGGGCGCTGGCCCCGGCCCCATATACCAGAGGTGGTGGGTTCAAACCTGGCCCTTGCCAAAAAAAACCTGCAAAAATAAAATAAAATACAATAAAATAATAAAAAGTTAAAAAAGGTTAAGAGCTAAAGTTTATTCTTTAAATAATTATTATTGAAATTAAAGAAATTTTGAGGAACAATACTTTTTGTAAATAAAATAAAATTTTTGATGCAAGTATTTTATATCGTACATGTATTTATAAACTCAAATAACTTTTTAAAAAGAGGCTGTGATGAGTAAGGAAGGTGCTATATATTACACAGATCTTGTGTTTTAGTTATAATGAATATTTAGAGCTCACTGTTAGCTATATTCTTGATTTAATAGATATTAATAAATATCTTTGCATCCTTGCCAGCAACTGGTGCTCTAATATACATGTGTAGTATATTTCAGAGGGGGTACTGGAATTCAAGTAGTTAGGAAAAGTCTCTTTGGTTCTTCATTCCACTCTGCTGACTTCCAATAAAATCTCAAGAAGACATCAAGGTTTGGGGGGGATTCCCTGGTTGGCCACTTTGCCCACACATGCTCACACATTATTACTGGGAGAATTAAGGTGACCTCCCCTGGGGGAGGACACCTGGAAGCTTATGGCTGTTTTCTCTTGGACTTGGCCTCTTGTACCTTTTCATTGGCTGATTTCAATCTATATTCACTCATTGTTTTGTGAATCTTAACAACTTTTTCCGAGGTCTCTGAGTCTTTGTAAAAAATTACTCATCTTGAGGGTGATATTGGAAACTGCATTATAAGCATTTAAAATATTAATCATAATTATTTTATATATTCATTATTAGAATGAATCCCATTATGTGTGTTATATCTGAGTCTAGTTCACATGATTTTGTTGGTTTTTTATTTTTGGATTGTTTTTCTTGCTCTTTGCTTACTTATAAATTTTTGTTAACAGCTGGACATGTATTGGGTAATAGGGAGTAAAGTAAGTGGTCCTTTAGTGGGAGAATTGATGCTGATTTGTTAGTTCAGACTGTGTTTAATGTTGCAGCCCTGGGTAGTGAAGACTTCCTAGTCCTTCTCCAGTGTCCTTGTTTTTGTCTTTCTTCTTACCCTGGGAGCTTCTCTGTGTACTGCTCCTCAGAGAATCCTTGCTGTGCATCACTTTCAGTTGTCACCCCTGCTTTTATGTTGCAGCACTTTTTCTATGATGGTAAGGTGTGGGGACAGGGCCCATCTATAACATTTAGACTAAATCTCAATCTTTTACAGGGACCAGGCATCAGGCTATGGCCTTTACAAATATTTCTGACTCTCCTAGAATCTTACAGATTTATTTATTTATTTTTTTAGAGACAGAGTCTCACTTTGTCAACCTCAATAGAGTGCTGTGACATCACAGATCACAGCAACCTCCAGCTCTTGGGCTTAGGCGATTCTCTTGCCTCAGCCTCCCAAGTAGCTGGGACTACAGGCACCCACTACAACACCCAGCTATTTTGTGTTGTCATTGCAGTTTGGACAAAGCCGGGTTCGAACCCGCCACTCTGGGTATATGGGGCCGGCACCCTAGTCACTGAGCCACAGGCACTGCCCCAAATCTTACAGATTTATTTTTAAACCTTCTCCCCTCCTTCCTTGTCTGTAGGATTTCTAATTTATATTCTTAACAGTCTGTCCCTTGTTGACAGTGTTTTTCTCCCTTAGATGAGACAGGAAGGTAGGAGGAGACAGCAGTAGATAGAAATCCCTTTCTCTCCCCTGAGATAGGGTTTGGAATTGTGGTCTGGCAAAGGTCTTTCCTTTGGGATGTAGGTTGTTATCTGGAGAGGGCTTTTGGGGTGTTTCATGATAATTCATCTTTCTTATTCTGCCACAGACACAAAGGATCTTTCTTGGATTCTTGCAATGAGAACCTAGAAGTGTTTTTGAGGGGAAGCCCACCAAAGCGAGACTTTTTTTAAAGACTGCAACCCCACCCCATGTATAGTCCATGTTCAACCTCCATCAATTTAACCAAAATTACCATATGTTTCTTAAAGTTAATGTGTCCCTATGGACACAAATTTCCAATTTGTAATGCAAATTTGTAAGCAAATTTCCAATTGTAATGACATTTGGCCCATGGCCTCAGTTCTCTGATGGGTCTAAGCAAAGTAATCAATTTTTAGTTTGCCCAGCATTTTTTATTGTTAGGATGGAAGTGAAGGATACCAAGATCTTTACTTGTTAGAGTTGAAATTAGAAGAGCTCTGATACATTTTTAGAACATGTGCTGTATATTTCTGCCTTGCTTTTGTATACTGTTAAGGTAATGCTTCTCACTATGTATTGTTTTTCAAGGAGTGCATGTGCCTCAATATTGAAGTAGTTAATAATCTAGTCAATAAAATGTTGTTATGGTAAATAATTATATGAAATTAAGATAGAATACATTTTACATAAGATTATTAAAAGTCTAGAAATATCTTCCACAAAGTTAATATTGAATCATATAATCTTGAAATAGAAATCCCAGAGGCATGATACTTCAAATGTTTTGTTGTACCTGCCAGGCAAGGAAAAGAGTGAGACAGGGTTGCTAAGAGAGAAATGCACAGAGAGTTTGCAGATGTGAGCAGTCTGGGAACCACATGGGGTTCTATTACTCGGATAACGTTTTGACCAAAGCCTGTGCCGTGTGGAAGAGTGCAAGGCATAACTGCTTAAAGTATCAAGAGTGTTAGGAGCAAACGACCTTATAAACAAAAATTGTTAAGTGTCAAGAAAAATAATACCACGTAGTGGTGGATGAAACCCAGCCAACTGAAGAATCTGTTTCAAAATGGCCTCTTGTCTAAGTTCTATGTGTGGCTCAGAGTTCCTCAGAATCTTTTGATGGGTTTACCAAGTAGACATACCTATTCAATACTAAAAATATTAGTTTATGATGTAAGACATTTTTAATTTTGTTAAACTTTGATACAGCTTTAGGTGTTCTTTTTTGTATTTGAAACTTATTACTACTAATCAACTAATGAGTAATATTCTTATCCACTAGACTTAGTACATAGGATTTGTTCAGATAATAGTTGTCTTTATTAAAAATTGATTTTTTGAAAGTAAGGTAATCTTTTATATTAGATTAGAGAAAGAACACTTCTAGCAATTGATACCCCAAAATATGTTTTGTCAAGGGAGTCATTTGCTTTTAATCAGGCATGCTGGCAGAACTTTTTTTGTTTTACTTTCCAAGTTACTTAAAAGATATTCAAAGAAGTATTATTCAGAAGGTATTGAGAATGAAAGTGGAAACATCTACTTATTAATATTATTTTAATAAGTCTTTTCACCTTTCTTTCTGGAATTTTGTGACCACTTATAACTTTGTTATTTTTTATATATTAAATAAAATGTTAGGCTAGTAATTATAGGAATTTTTTTTTATATATTTAATAAAATGTTAGGTTAGTAATTTTTTGAATTAATCTAATGATTATTAGATTAGTAATGATGTTCTAGCCAATTTTAGCAGTTCTTACTGTTATGTTTGTCATTTCAATAATATCAATGATGTTTTCTCCTTTTAAATACTAACTCTAATATGAAATTGGTATGGGATAACTGGTTCTAAATGGAAAATGGAGACCAGATGGGCAGCTATGATTTTTTTTTTATCTGAGGTAAATAGGGAATATAACTTTATTTTCAACTTTATATTTCCATTTTATCATGAAGAATAGTTTTGTTTTTGACTTTGGCTTTAAAATGATCTACTTTATTACTTTATTTACTGGGACCATTATTTTAATCACCACTTGATATTTTATAATACCTTTGTTTTCGTTTCCTTTTTTTGTTTGTTTTTTGGGGATTTATTTGTTTATTTTTTGTTTTCATTCCTTAAGGCAGATATACCATCTAAATTCTGTGTTCAACTTTCTGAACCTTAGAGTTTGTTTTATGTATTTAAGAGTAGTACCTCTCTCACAGGGCTACTCTGAAGGTGAAATTGAATTGTATAGATTAAATACCTAAAAGCCTTGGACACCTTAAGTGTTTATATGAAGGCTTGATATCCAAAGACTCAAGAATCTGTGGAAAATAGGGAACACCATAATTGGTTCTATATTGCCTGGAGATTTTATCTGTGGGAATAATAGAAAAGAATACCAAATAGTGTGCAAAATCTGTGTGATGAGTCCAGTTCGTTATAAATAGAATACTTGCATGGTTTCCAGAGTCCTGATATTTATTTCGAGTTTTATTCTATTGTAGTCTGAGAAGATACTTAATTTGATTTTGAGTTTTTAAAGTTTGTTGAGACTTGTTTTGTGACCTAACACGTGGTCCATCCTGGAGAATATTTCATGTGCTGAAGAAAAGAATGTACATTCTGCAGTTGCTGGATAGAATGTTAAGTTAAGAGTGGGATTTTGAAGTTCCTTGCTATTGTTGTGTTGCAGTCTATCTCTCTGTTTAGATCTGGTAATACATGCTTTAGAAATCTGGGTGCTCTAGCATTGGATGCATATACACTGTAGTGCCCCCATAGTTGACCACCTCCACATTGACCACCTCCCGAAGTTGACCTAATTTTCATAGACTAGATGTGCACCACATACACATATCAGTACAGTAGACCTAGTTCCTCATATTGACCACATCTGTATGTTGACAGTCCCTTCTCGGGTGGTCAACATATAGAGGATCTACTATTTAGAACTGTTGTATCTTCTTCCTGCATTGATCCCTTTATCATAATATAATGTCCTTCTCTGTCTTTTATTATTGGTTTACTATTTTTGATTTAAAGTCTACTTCATCTGATTTAGCTATAGCTACTACTTACTTTTGGTTTCTGTGTAAATGGAATTTCTTTTTCCATCTTTTATTTTCAATACATGTGTCTTTACCAGTAAGGTGTTTGTTGGATCATGTCTTGGTTTTTCTTATCCATTCAGCCATTCTATCCTCTTCTTCTCTTTAAAGTGGGTAAGTAGCAACAGAAAAAAACAAACATAACTTTACTTTTTGCTTTATACCTCTTTTGAGATAATCAAGATCTGATATTGAAGCCAATAAACCTGGGCTCAGCTGACTTTGAAACACTTGTTTCTTTTAATTTTTCTATCACTGTCACAAGCATTTGATTGCTAGTGTTCTGGCCAAAGTGAATCTTGAAGAGGAATGAGAAGCACTATTTAGAAGTTCAACATCAGTGCCAAGCTGAATGAATTCTTTAGGCATTCAGGAGAAAACTAGCCCAAGTAGCAAATCTTTCAGCTTGTTTGATTTTATCCCTTTTTAAAATCTCTAATACATAAGCTGAAGATGAGATATCACCATATGTCCTCATGGGGTTGATGGACAGAGAAAACTCTTACCTTGCAGCTTTACAAATGGCTTGGTGGTCTTTTGTTTTTTGCAGTTTCTTCTTAGTACGATTCCATAGGCTCATAATCCTCTAAGCTGCTTTGACTGTACAGTAGTTTTCTTTATGCTAACTGCCACCTTGAATCTACCGTGGAACTGCTGATCAATCTTTTTGGCCACACTCTTCTCATATTTTGCTTCTTTGCATCTCTCCCTCAACAATAAGAAGTTCCCTATTCTTTCCCAAAGTTTCCGATATTTATTATGAAATAATGATACAATATAGTCTCCCCTGGAACTTATAGCCGAACAGCACGGATCATGAAGCCCCATCACGTGCATCTTTTTAGTAGATTCCCTGAGGCCAATTCATAAAGCAGCAACTTCCTTCCATAGGTGTTTCTATGACCACCTGTATATAGCAGAATATATAAAGAATGAGCAAAGTGCATATTTACAGGTCATTGTGAGACTTAATAGACTCAAGCATATATCTGTTATATATGTTTAAAAAGTAAACTGCTGCTGGAACTACAGTAATATTGTCTGAGCTGAGTAACTGGGTTTGCACATCATGGTAATGTCTCCCAATGGTGATTCTGTTTGTCCCAGTAGGCTGACGAGCAGGCCAGAATGGATTAAGTGAATATAATTACACCAGTTTGTTTTGCAGAAGGAGGATAGCCCTTTACTCTCCTTGAAATCAATGAATCAATTCAAAGGATTTGACTTTGGCCAAAGTGTAGATATTAGTCACCTGTGGGATTTCATCTTGCCAAGCCATTTCAACATTGATTTTAAGGTCTTTCACCTTCCTTTCACAAGAATTTGATTTTACTTTCTTTCTTGCTTTCTTCATCTTCTCATTTAATTATTCTAAATTTTCTCTTTGGAAAGGATACAAAATGATTCCAGCACAGAATCAATGCCATGGAAAGCAAGAATCCTGGCTATTTTGTTGATTGCAAAGTTCATAACTCTGTCTTTTCTACATGAAAAGTCATTATCCTCAGTAGCTCCATCATTCTCAAGGATATCATTCTCTATAGAGTGTCCTGTATACCAGGAGAAAATCCTTTAATTTGGGGTGGGGGGCGTCTGGTTCTTCCAAGTTTTCAAGTCTGTTGGGGAAAAACATGTCCCAAACCCTCAGTTTACTCTCTAGGACCCTAGCTAGTCATGAGTCACTTTTCTTCTGACACCAGAACCAACTCCTACTTCTTGGTTAAGTGGTCAGCCATTGTTTTGAAACTGTGCTTGATATCAAGGTCCCACCATTTCCTCATGGTGTCTTTCCCTACTGCTAATTGATTCTATTCTTGCTTATGTGAGTCATTTTTTTAAGACAGAGTCTCACTCTATTGCCCTGGGTAGAGTGTCATGGTGTCATAGCTCACAGCAACCTCAAATTTTGGGCCTAAGTGATCTTCTCTCCTTAGATGCCCTACCAGCTGGATCTATAGAGACCCACCACAACTCCCAACTAGTTTTTCTATTTTTAATAGAGACAGGGTGTCACTCTTGCACAGGCTGGTCTTGAACTCCTGAGCTCAGGTGATCCACTTGCCTTGGCCTTACAGGCGTGAGCCACCACATCAAGCAGGAACCAAGTATTGATCAACATTGCATTTTCAGTGATTAGAACATATTAGAACACTAATAATTAATTATTGAAGGAAAATATGAATATAGTATTTTGTCAGTATTCAAAGTTACTTAAAAATTTTGTATTTTGAAGTTATCAAACTTTCTTAATAATATTACATCATTAAAACAAATTTGTATTTTCTTTTAAACTAAAAAAGCCTAAACCTCAGTTTCTGGGTGAAACTGAAATTTTAGCATTGTAATTTTCATTTTGAAAAAAATAACAGGGTTCAAAAACATCAGGATGATAATAATGGAAATGAAGTTTTAGACTTCACAAGGTTGGGGCCAAATAAAAAATGTATATATACATATATTCTGTATTTCCTTGTTTATATAAAATGTTCTATTAAATGTTGAGTAGATTCAAAATAGATCTTACAAAATACATATATATATATATAAGAAAGCATCACAATACAACAAACAACTATGTACAGAACCAGTCAGTTCAGAAATGAACATTATTCTTGGCTGGTGCCTCTCATCAGTTCCTTCCATAGCTCTCCCTTTTCAGATTAATCTTTTTTTAAAATTTTTTTGTTTATCAGTATCTTTTTTATAATTTCAGGTTTGTATCTTTAAATAACATAGTGATTCCTGTTGCATGGGTTTGAATTTTATATTGCTGAATTTATATTGCATATGTCTGAAACTTGTATATTTCTACTCGACATTAAATACCCCAAATTCACTTACGTTGCTGCACATAATTTAATTTATTCATTTTGTCTGCTCTATGATATTGCATTACTCATTACTATAATATACCATAATTTCTTTCTTCATGATGTTGTTGATGGATCTGTAAGCTTGAATCCTGGACTTTAGTATTAACAATCTTTGCTTCTCTGTCTCTTAGTGAATTTGTTCAAGAGGATGTATAGGTGCTACCTAAGAATGAAATTACTGTTTCACTAGGTATGAATATCACCAGATAATTACAAATTGCATTTTTAAAAGGGCTGAATGAACTTAATTTCCATAGAAGTGTATTAATAATAATTTCAATTTCCCCAAATCTTTCCCAACAGTTTATAGTCTCAGACTTTCAATGTGTGCCAAACTTATGATTGTGAAATGATGTACTAACATGGCTTATTAAAGATATTTATATGCTATCATATATTTACCGGACTTTTGGATTTTTTTCTATTTTATTTAAATTTCTTGCTCCCATTTTTCCATTTTTTGTTTATATTTATTTACATGTGTTCTTAAAATTATCTTAAATCTAATCTTTTTTATTTGCTTATAATACGAATAAACTCTTCCCATCTTCAGTTTTCACTTATAAGTGTCTGTTGAAAAAAGGTCATATTTGACGTGTAGAATAGTTAAAATGGTTATTTTTCTTGGATGTTCTTTATAAAATTATTTCTTACAATGAGGTCTTGATTTTATCTTATGAACTTCGATCTTTAATATATCAAGAGTTAATTTTTTGTGTACTATGTATGGCAAGAAATCCTTCTGTGGATACTACTGTGCAGGCTCAGGTTTCTGATATTAAGTTGAAGTGGTGACGATAAGTTGTTTCTCATCTCAGGGTAAATGCTTTCCACTTCCAAATCAAGTGAGATGCTTGCTGTAATTAAAAAAATTTATATTTAAAATGTTCCCTTGTATGTCTATTGACTATTTTAATGATGAGCAAATATAGGCTTTTATTAAAAGTTGTTTTTATTTCTATAACTATTGACTTGATCATGAAATTTTTCTCTTTAGTCTCATAATGCTATAAATTACATACATGTTTATGTATATGTATATCATACGTATGTATTACATTTTATTTTAAAAACTTAAGTCCAGGCTGTAGTAATGGTGAGACTGTCAGACCTCCAAAATTTAAGAGAACATTCTTTTTACCTTCTAGTTTCCATAAAGGTGCCACTCTGCTGATAATACTCCCTGATATGGTGAGAATCCTATAAGGTCTTACGAGAAGAGATTGATAGAGCAAGTTTTATTTCTCTTTAAACATGCCTGACTCTTTTGAGAGATATATAGCCATCTGCTAAGTCCTTCTGTGTATCTGCACATCATAGAAGTGTAGGTCACTCTATAAGTATTTGCATCCATTCAAAATACATCTTTCCTAAAAGTTTGAGTGCTTTTGTGACACATTTCTCATATATTCCTGGAGAAATTTGGTTGATGGAATTGAACTGAAATTCAATCTCATATTCCTGTGATCTGACAACAGCAAATAGAATTAGGCTATAACCTACCTAAGTTCTGTCTCCAAAATAAGAAACATAACATGTAAGCTTATAATCAGAGTAAGGATGTGAGCCACCTGTCCATGGTAAAGACAACTAAAGAACTGAACAGAGATGCAGAAACTAAGTTGGAAACATACCTTAAAAAAATTATACTTGGCCTTCATTATCTCCTGGCTATGGCTAAACAAAGAGTAATTGTAAAGGTTCTTAAGCCACTAATACACAGGTAGTGATTACGTTCCCCAATTCAAACTAGTAGATGAGATTTGAGAAAAACATAAAATTCATCAATTTTGTATTTCATGAAAATAGTCATTGGTTACTACTGGTACATTCTTTCCTTCATTCAAAATTCAAGCATTTATTCACCACCAGCTATGTCTAAGCACTATGTAGAAATATCTGGGCCCATTTATGAAACCTTTCCAATGTCCTCAATTCCGTGCCAATGTTGTACAAGACTCATTATTGCTATAGATATACATGATTATTTCCCCCTGATTATATTTGTTTTCATTATTTTTTCTGATTTAGAATGGCCTCCTCTTTATAACTCCTCTGATAGTTTAGATTATTTTTGAGCAAATCATTCCCCATTCCTTACACTATTAACAGACACATCCCTTTCCCTTCAGTCAGTATTGGGTCTGGTCCTATGACTTGCTAAATGGAATGTGTTCAGATATGGCAAAAGAAGATGCTTAAGTGACTCCTCATTTATATGAAAGGATTTGTCCAGGTAGTTCCTAGCCCACTGAGGATGAAAAACTGAAGCTTAGACCTGTAGCCAAGCTCTAGTTATCACTAGCTTAGAGCAGATCTACCAGCTGAGTTCAGCTCTGACATCTGAACCATAGTTGATTCACAGACCTGTGGTGGAAATTAATATTTTCCTTATAAACCACCAAAGTTTAGGATGGTTTATCACCCTACCTCACCGTGGGAATGCTGACTTATAAAAGTCCCATTCTTTTCCACTTCCTGCCTTCCACCACACATTTATGCATTATAAAATCTTACTTATCTTTCAAAGCCCAATTCAAGGCTAATATATTCTATAAAGTCATATGTTATTAAGTAGTTTTTACTATCTGCAAGTCTTGAAATTCATTCCTGCTTATTGTATATCCTCCAAATTCGACAATTTAGTTTGACTAATTTGCTTTTCAACATCACCTCTATTATTCCTACATCATAATGCTATATCTTTGTGACCAATTATATTTTACACAATGGCTGCACTAACATTTTCCATTCCAGATCGTCCTTGACAATGTGACCTTGACACTCTTCTGATGCCCCTCTAACTTGGGAAGGCTGTGACAAGAATATAACTAATAGAATGCGATGGGACTAATGCTACATGACTGCAAAGGCTATGTCAGAAAAGGCGATGGACTTGTTCACTGGAACATTAGCTTTTGGAGTCCTGAAATGCTATTAAACAAGTTTGACTGTCTTGATGCAGCCATGCTGTGAGGAAGTCGAGGCCTCATGAAGAGTTCGTGTGGAAAAATCAGCCAGGTAGGTGATGTCTTGCCAGATGGCCGCCATCCATTGCCAGACCGCTGAGTAAGTAAATCTTCAGTTGATTCCAGGCCGGGTTGTCAAGTCAATGTCAGTTATTTAGTTTTCTCAGCAGTAACAACATGTCTGCTGGATCCTGTCAAAATCCCAGAGCCACAGACTCTATGAGAATAAAAACTGTTTTAAACCACTGAATTTTGAAATATTTTGATATATAGCAATAGTAATTTGAGCAATTTTATATTATTTAATATCCTTTGGAGAGAAAAGGATATGTAGTGTAATTCCATTTTCTCTGCAATGTTCTAGAACAATTGAGGGAGAAAAATTTCTCCTCCATCTCACAAGCCCTTCTCCCAATTAAGGAGCCTTAGTGCAGGACTGTCTAGTTCAGGGGTCTCATTGGTTCACAAACATTTCCCAAACAGTCTTCAAATATGACTAACCTGTGGTATTCTTCTTTAGTAGAAATAAAATAATTACAATTGAGCTATCTTAATTTATCTTCTACTCTATGTTTAACAGTTGCTAACTAAACTATGACTAATTTCTATGATTCTAGTCAGGTGCTAGAAAGAGAAGTTTCTTAATTTTTTTCGGTTTACTATTTTTAGTATTTATTGTATATCTCCCTCCCTGGAATGTAGCTTCAACAATGGCAGGATTTTTCCCCCCATCAAAGAGTGTGCTTTGATTTAATTGTCACTCACTATCTTTGGTTTTCAACTCTCTTGAGGGAAAAAGAGTGTGTGTAAGAGATGAGTTGGCCTTAATGGTCCGTTAGTCAAATACTACTTACTAATTCTAATCTCACCATCATTTCCAAAGTAAACAGACATGATCTACTAACTTCCATTTGCAGAACTAACAAAATGCTTGATTGATCAACAACTATCAATGTCTTATTATATATTATAATATATAATTATATTATTGAAATAACAATAGTAACTACAAAGGCAGTAGAATCTATCATTTATTGAGAACTTTCTATGCAGCAGCGTTTTCTTGTAAACCACTTTGCATGTTTTCTATCTTCTATCAGCTCCATTATACCTTTGAAGTAAACATTAGATAATATTTTAGAGAGCATATTTCTACTGTGAGCATGAGAAAACTTAGAAGCAATAATTTGTTCAGGTCACACAGCTGGTGAACAGCAGCACCAGAATAAAGCCAGGCTATCTGACCGTAAATACCTCCCCATCTATACTTTGCTGAAATGAAAAGTAGAATGTTTGGTAAGGATTGATTTTTTATTCAAAAATTAATTCCATCTTCAGGCACATTCATGTTGACCAGAGTCTAACTTTATTGTGAGATTAAATCTAGAAATAAGGGAATCTTTTCATTTAGCAAATGCATTCATTACTGAAAGTTCAGATTTAACATTTTCAGTACAAAAGAGTTTATACTGAAAATGTTATAGAGTTTGTTGAGGTCATGTAAAATATTTTATGTTTCCTGGACTAAATATAAAACCAATTTGTTTAGGGTAAATTCAAGTTTTTGATCCTTTGATTGAGTATATCTTGAGGCATATGAACCGATGTTTCACTTGACAGATATTAATAACTTTGGTTGATCTAGCAAAAAGATTTAGTCAACATAATATTTACTCATAGCATGAATGGAATTGAGGTAATTTAGTCACCAAATACATAGTGAAGTGAATTATCTGAAGACAGAAAATAACTATACCAAATACATAGTCATTCTTTAAAATGATAGAGTTAGCTTTGGCAAAGTTTATGATATATTAAGCTGAGTTGCCAAAGAAAACACATTGGAAGATTGACTATTTCTTTTTCTTGTCAATATATCCGCAATATCTGCACGTTGTAATATGTTGAGCTGCTTTATATCATAGAGTTATTTTCTTTGTCTCACAGCTAATTTAAAATTGTTCCTGGGAATTAAAAAATAGTGTGTTAGAGAACTTGAGGGACTTTAGAATGTTTTTCTCTGCTACATGGACATGTTTACAAGTTTTATCTGCCTTTTTTGGATAATTTATATTTCTAATAAAGTTATTTATTGATGCATAACATGCTTTTGGGGGAAATGTGAGAAATGATTATTCCATACACAAGGAAGTGGGGAACTGTTGTTAATGGAATGTTTTGATAAAAAAGTAACATCAATTCAAGGACTTCATAGACACTTCAATAAGTAAAACTTTGGAATTTTATATAAAAATGTTCAAATGCAAAATTTCACATAATATTGATATAGATCCTCATAACAAAAACCAGATTGTACAATTATATTATTTTTGATAGTGTGATATATTGGCTTAAATTTACTTTAATTTGAAGGCTCCACCAATATAAGAGCTTTTTAAAATTTATAAATAGGATATTCTTAATTTAAATATGAGAGATAAAATAAAGATGTTGAGTGTTAATAATTATAAAGTTTTAATGAAAACGTTTGGCTAAATAATCAATTTTAAATTGGCTCCTCTGCTTCTGTATTTTCTAGAAGTGTTAATGAGGCTATTATTGGGACTTTGAGTTCAAAGTAGGAGGTGAGGTACAGAAATGATGACGTTCCTTGATATGCATGTGAAAATTGTCTTTTAAAATGGAAAGTTTTATTCCTTTCTTTCTGGAAAAATTAAAACAGACTAGTGTCTTGGTAACTACAGCCTTTTTTTTTTCTTTTAACAAAATCTGGAGAATTTAAAATTAACTAATACATCCCAAATCTGTATTGCTTCTAAGATTATTTTGGTTTAAAATGACACATTTTGGAATTAATAAAACCATATTGCTATTACAGGTTGGTTTACCCAAGCATGTGAAG